>NW_019101535.1:0-276468 GCF_001856785.1 Myzus persicae | reverse complement strand
AAAAAAAAAAAAAAAAAAAATAGTAATAATAAACAGCTGTAAAATACATATTGAATGAAATGTATGTAATGAGTAGTTTATATCATAATGTGAATATATTATGTTATAATGTATCTCCTATTTTCTTCTTTTAAAATAAAAAATCTAGTTTGATGATCAAATGTTTATAACAGTTTTATTACAAAATTATCGTTTCCAAAAGCTTTACTTTATAATAGTCATATAATTAATGGTTTTAAGATTTCATTATTACGTTATTATATTTAAAAAAAAAGAACCTTTATTTTGCAATAAATCATATTACAATATTCCATCGTATTAGGTTATTTATTTACAATGTCCACAGAACAAATACGCTACATTAAAAGTAAATCATTTTTAATAGTACAGTTGAGCAAATGTAGTAACTCCCAGGAAATATTAAACACAAAATCAATACCATATATTTTTGAGCACTTATAACACAAACACCGAGGAATCAGATTTCGCGCAATCCAATTTGTATTTTCATGAACAAAAAGAAAAAAGCCCCTATCAACAATGAGAACGACTTTAAGTGCATATTATTTTGTTTAAAAACAGTTTAATATGAGGTTAAATTCGGATACAGTTACGTTCACTGTACGTTTGCTTTATATTTTTGAAATAAACAGCTTGATATAAACAGTATTACGTCGAAACGTGATCTAATAAAGGTTAATATTTTTCAACTATCAAATTTCTTTGTACTCATGCTCGGTTAGTATCGTGTATGGGATAATTAAAGGTGGAAATGCAAAACTCATCAACTCATCCTGTCTCCGATATAAATGTATAATATTATTGTGATAATAATCTACAGACGTGCCTCGATCGATTATCTTAAAAAACCGGTCGAGTATTAAAAAACTGAGCATGTATCGGATATAGGTCTACTGGTCTACACCACATATTGTCGGTGTATGTGTTGATAACGATACGTCTTATGATGCCTGGCCATTAGGAAGAAGAAATAATGTGCCCGATGTATATTATATTATATAATAGAAAAATAAAATATACGTTTGATGTATTGCAAAAGTACTTAATATACTGAATATACACAGTGGGCCGCAGAAAGATACGACCGCAAAAATATGACATGATTATAACAACTGCCACCGGTGTACGTTTGGCAAAGTCAATTACCTATTTATTACCATGGTTATAGATTTGATTGATATTTGAAACTTTACGTGTCGGACAGCTCCACAGCCTCGAAGTATGTAGTTTTATTATTTATTTTATCCACGCGATGTGATCAGTCAATATATAATATTAGTTAATGATATATATTATATTATGTAATAATAATTTACAAGCCTACACCGGGTAAGAATTAAAGTAAGCCATCGAAAATTGCGAAAATAGCGAAAATATTTGTGTTATATAATTTTGAATCTTTAAAAAAACAACATGTTTTTTTACCTTTATAGTTATAATTTTTTTTTTTTTTTACTATTTTTAATGACAAAGTGAATTCTACTAATACCTCACTCAAAACAAAAATTTTTTTTGAATACTCAGATGTATAAAAATCAAATTTTGGACGAGTATATTCGAATTATAAGTATTTAAAGTTCAGATGATCCGTGCAGGGGGGTGAAAGGGTGACCCTCAAACATTTTGATCCACTACTCCACTCATCACTCATTTAAATTTTAAATGCTTTATAGCTAATAAACTACATGTCCAAAATTTAATTTTGAGAAGTACATCGGAGTACTCCGAATAATATTCATCTTTAAAAATTCAAATAAAAAATGTACATCATCATTCAAAAAGGTAAACGATTTTTAAAAAACGATAACACTAAAAAATAGTAATAGTATAATTTTTTCCATAAATGTTTTGTCGTGACAATTTAAAATCATATAACCAAAATATTTTCAAAAACGTTATTGATTTCAAAATATTTTTTGTGTCCATAAATGAATCACCCCATAATATAATATTGGTATGTTTGCTCGTACATGTCGTTATAAATTTAACCAGTGCTGTCAGTGTTAGGTACATTTGTAATAAATAATAACTATACTATAATTATCGTAGTAGACATCAGCGAGTATATGTAATTAAAATATGTATTTATTTAAAAGATTTTTTGGAATAATTCTGTCTCATTGCAGAGGAATAATTGAAGAATAATAAAATAAAAAGTATATTGTAGGGAAACACATCGTCGTGTCTCTACGGAATCATTCGACTGGAGGCATCCAGTTAAAGATTTAAATAGTTGACTGCAGTTGAAGTATTGCACGTGATGCATTCGAGTCGTTGTTAGTAATTGCTATTCAGGTGCTCATGGGAGTGTATAATAATGTGTGGCTAATTATTCTTAGTTTGTTGATGATTGTTTGATCTCTGCGCGGAAGTGAATCGTCGGATTATAATATTATTATTATGCCACATAATATTTAAAATATTCTTTCGATACCAAATTAAACACAATTATATCTAAAAATATATTGATGACTGTCATGCACTCAGCACGCGTGTCACAATGGAGTTAAGTTGACCGAAACCACGGTCTTTGGGGCGTAATTAATTCGTAACGTTTCATTTGTTTGTGCTTATTGCGCTGTGTATAAACATGGAAATTTGCATTTCGCCGTCGAATAACTCTACCCGGAAGCGATCCGTTTACAGTGTTAATTGTGTATGGACTAGGAAGTTATTTCTTTTTAAACACCCACGAGTGTCGAACTGTCTAAACGGGGATCAGTTGAGTGTTGTCAAGTTTAATCCGCTTTTGTTCGGCTTAAGTACACATAATATTATATTATACGAATATTATAAGAATAATATTGGTAGTGTATCGATGACGCCAACGACCAGCCCAATGAGCTAGATCGAACAAGAGGCCAACAATTCGAAAACCCTTGTCATAATTCATTAGGTACCTATGTCTATAATCTATAATATAAACGTATCGCGTAATATAATGCATATGCACATAATATTGATATCACAACACGATAAAAATTACAGTATTTTCATATGTAGTTACACGTCACGGTTTTTTTACGATGTGCTCAGTGTTATAATTATTATAGTAAACAAAATACCAATATTACTATAACCTTATAGTGTTAAAAACTTCTGAAGTTCTGAATATTATTAAATGTTCCATATTTATGTTGTTATAGTAAATCATACTAATAATAATATGTTTTTTACTGTACAATGCTAAATAGATTTTAACGTTAAAATCCAGTCGCCATGTCAACAATTATATCTGCAGTGCATTTGGCAATCGCATATAAATTTAGACCATCCGACCATGTAATAAAAGTATTCCTATGCCACCTGCAGCACACCCGACAATTAAAATTATACGGACCTTAATACCTATATGAAGTATAAAATATATAAATATAAAAACAATAATAGTAATGAGTATATTAGCGATTATAAATAACACACGCCCGACAATGAACGAGAGGCGATGAAAATGCTTAAAGTATAATAATAACAGACATATCACATATCGCATTCACATTTATAATATTATTGTGAAAAATATAATGATCGCCAATCGGTCGTATATAATATTATTATCATAACATGCGTGGTGGGTGAGCTCTTTATTCTAGAAAATCAGCGTTTATTTGACAAACAAAACATTTGCGCTACGTCATAAATTATATCCAATCGTTCGAGTGGAATGTGTGCGCTGCATGTGTGTGTTAGAAATTATAGATGGGAATATGGGATAGAGAGAGAGAGAGAGAGAAAGAACGATTATAAATAAAACTGACCTCATTTGGATGCCAAAACCAACACGGTGTTTACAAACAAACGTCACGCCGCCCCACTATATTATTATTATTATTATTATTATACATATACAACGTCGTGTATCAGCGACTGATATTTTGTTTTATGTGCGCTATTATTATTACTATTATTTTTCGAGCTCATCATATTATTCGTTCGTGCAGACAATTAAAACGTCTATGTATGTACCAGCACACATTCCCGCTTTGTACACTATACCACCCGCACTGGGAATATAATTTGATTCCCGAAGCTTTTCGAACCGATCCCTACTATAATATACGTGCGTACCATGATATAATATATCATCCATTGTACACGCATGTATATGGTTTCGAACCCGAAACTTCCACGACATCATCGAATCTCTGCAGTATTTATCATCAACATTACTTCGCAACCTATGCATTAACTATGAAAATAAAACGGAATATTATAATAATTATAGGCACGTTTGAGGCGTACATAAAATATACTCACATAACACAGAATGAATTCCTATGAAACCTCGTTAAATCAGCACAATATCCAAAGGCAATAATTATACATCTACTTGAAATTGGCACTGCAGAGTTGCCACAACAATCTAAATCCATTCCAACAAACTCTTTTCGGAGTTATTGGACAGTTGTTGGAATTTGTTGGACACTAAATTAAGTTATTTAATTCCTAAGTTTATAGTGTCAACTACATGACCAGCTCTGCATATTCAAAAAACACCTTAAAACTGTTCCAATAATGCTCATATAACATTTATGAACAATTGTTGGTCAATTTTAAATACAATAAATTTATAATTAAAGTATATTATATATATAAATAGTATATATATTATAGTTAAAATATAACAGAATTAAATATCAATTATTCAATATTGCACTGTATTATTAAAATAAAATACAATTGATTTTTAATATTTTATATTACTATATTTTGGAAAACTAGTTTTTTTCGGTAGGTCATTGAATGCCATCACCCACCCAAAATAAGTAAATTTGTGCGTCACTTACTTCAGACGATATCTTGATCTGACTAAAGATGAAATGAAAATCGTAGTTGAACGACATCATAATCAAATGTTTTATTGCCAAAACAATGGGAAATGAAGTTAGAATTTCTAAACCAAAACGAAAACTTGATAAGGATTGAATCGACAAAAATATAAAACAATTAACGTAATATATATTATGTACATTCGATAATAACTAAGGTTCTGAAATATTAAATATCATAAGGAGGGATCGTGTCCCTCCATCACACGAGTGATTCTTAACATTATCAATACCATTATGGCGACACACCGTGCAAATATCATCGTCAGTGTTTTTTCATCATTTTATAATATACATTATTGGGACACGCTTTGGGCCTATTTCATGTAATGGTAGTCTTAACTCTTAAGAACCCCACATGCCCTAGTCCATGACTAGAGTTGGAGCAACGGAGCATTAATCGTATGATATTATTAATACTGCTTGACGTTTTAGTCTTATATTGTTTATATGATGAAATTAAATACGTCTCGTCTATTTATTACCGCAGTACATTTAAATCCTATCATCCGCCACTGGTGTAGCCGCGGGGTCACACTCGGTCTTCTCTTGATACGACTGCAGCTCGGCGACGAATCCCGTCGGTTCTCGGAGCGCGGTGACAGGACATATTTCACGTACCGACAGATCATTATTCAACCACCGATTGTCAACCATCCCTTCCGCAGCCACCCTACGTTCCAAAGTCTCCCCTCCCCCTCACAGCCGTCACAGTAATGCCGTAATGGATGCCTCCACTCCACCACTATATTTTCTGCAGGTGCGGTGTTCAGACCGCAAACGTATAATATATAATTCCCGTATAATATATAATGACGACGACAATGTTTCGGAAAATAATCATTCGACGTGTGTGTACGCGTTTGGCATAGTTTTTGTGTTGTATCATCACGTACTATAGTATCCGTGAATAGTATAAATAAATCAGGACTATTGCATATTACAATATTAAAAATCAAATCAAATAATATAATTGATTAATTTATAACATAATACATATTTTACTGCATATATATGTGGGGGGGGGGGTAGGCTTTGTCAATAATAACCGATTAGATACTATATTATAGTTCAGAAGTTCAGTTTGTTTCTAGTTTATTCAAAATCGAATGATATAGGTAAGAACGAATACAATATTTCGTCCATAATAACAACTTACCTTTACACGTCTGAGTACCTTTCATCGCTGTCTTATTAGTAATCACCACCTCATTAAAAGCACGAGCATGAAATTTATCTTATTTTTGAATTAAGAAGTTAATTTAAAAATACAAAAATACTCAGTAATATAGTGAGCATAAGGTTGGATACACGTCCATTGTTTACGGAATGTATACATACATCGTATACTATAATTACATTAGAAAAATAAATTTGATTTTTTTCAGAAATAATAGAATCATAACTGTCACGATAGTTTAAAATTTTTGAATAGATATTCAAAGCGCCGTACTGTTGAGTGCTATTTGTACGTGTAAAACATATTTTGAAAAAACGCAATCTAGCTCATAGTTCGATAAATGAGAATACGATCCTCAGTAAATGAATCTTGACCACTGTCTGGCACAATATTACAATAATAATTTTACAAAAACTCTAAAATATAATAAACCTATAAGTAACTATGCAATTTCAAAACATGAAAAACGAGTGCATTGTATTAAAATAATCTCAATAACTTAAACTTTATTTGTAAGAGAAATATTCACTTCCAAAACAAGTGCATTTTGAAGATTAATCAAAGTTCTTGAAATTAGACATAATTGTTACTATGTATCTCGTGTCTGTGTATTTCATCGTTTACCATGAGGCAGACTATCACATTAATAAACCTTCACTCAACAAAACAAATCCATAAAAAGTCTAAATACATTTTCTCGACTTGTGTTAAACGTGAAGCTTTAAGGCAAACACCATTATTTTGTAGACAAAAAAAAAATAAACATGGTATTATAAAAATTCGTTTTTCATTTATAACCGATATCCATATTACCGCGTTTACCATGCTTAGACACTAAAGCGATAAATGGCTAGATAAAAACTCGGAATATTATTCGGTACTTTTACGCCTAATATTTAAAACTTATGCTTCATAAAATGTTTTAATTTGTGATAAATATTATTAACAATAAACCAACAGCTATAGAACTCATATAATATTCTAATCATATAAATGTCAATAATAATCTGAATTCTGAATAGCCGAAAAAATAATAATAAACGAGTACCTAACAAGATTAATTCAAATTAAGTAGCCGATGACCAACAACTATAACTGAACAAACACATTGAAGAAAACTCGAAGGTTAACGAAATTTATTATTATGAAAAACGTATTTACTACTTCGTATTTATTTACAATGTTAAATAATAATTTTTATTTTTCAAAGAGTTGTTAAATAATATTAATTTTATGAAATTAAAATAAATTAAAAAATCGTTAGTAAAAGCTGCTCTCTCGTATAAAATACTCTTTTTTCTTTCATAGTTCATTGTGAAGGACCTACTCGTTAAATATAGTACCAATTAAATCGATTAATATTCATTATTTTTTTATATTTACAAAAATATGAAAAATGAATTACGTATAATGTTGCGCATGTCGATATAATAATCAGCAATATTATTAAGTAAATTATTTAACCTGATAATATTTTTGTTGTATGATTAAAGATTAACGATTTGAATGTTTTCAATATTTCTATTTAATTTTAGAGTTTACAATAAATTGTATTCGAGTATCTAAATTTAAACATAAAATTAAACATTAAAAATAATTTCGTTTGATGTATAAAATATATATTTAGTGTTTATATTTTATAAACAATTAATTAATACATTTAAACCTTATGATATTATTTGAATCAATTGATTAAATAAACAAATAAAAATAATCAACAAATTGGTATATTAGGTTTGAAAATGTTGCGCCGTTGATCAGTTTGAGTATAAAATTATATAATTATTGTATAAGCTATGGTTAACGATTTGAATGTTTTCAATATTTCTATTTAATTTTAGAGTTTACAATAAATTGTATTCGAGTATCTAAATTTAAACATAAAATTAAACATTAAAAATAATTTCGTTTGATGTATAAAATATATATTTAGTGTTTATATTTTATAAACAATTAATTAATACATTTAAACCTTATGATATTATTTGAATCAATTGATTAAATAAACAAATAAAAATAATCAACAAATTGGTATATTAGGTTTGAAAATGTTGCGCCGTTGATCAGTTTGAGTATAAAATTATATTATTATTGTATAAGCTATGGTCAATTCGAGAAAAAACACAATTTCATACATTTTGTTAAATTTTAAAAATAAAACATGTTTTTTTTCATCCATCAACCATATTTCTGTGGTACAATTTATCTTAGCCATTGTAACTTGATGACATTTATTACAATATTCAAATATATTAAATCAAATTTATAACGGGGATATAAATTACATAAGAGTATTATATATCTAGGTAAGATCTGGGATAATTTTATAATAGGTAAGTGATACCTAAGAGAGGATTTTACTATTTTGGTATTATGCCCTAAGTCTAAATGAACAAAACCGAGCTCCCTTTTTAAAAATCATCAAAGTTTTATAATTTAAACTTTGATATCGTTATGTTTTAAGTAGAATTAGCTATGTTACCCACGTTAAATATTTGATATAATTATAAAAAACACTTTTTCGATTGGTCACAGAAATTCCCAGCTGACGGGAGTACCTATGTAGAATGTTTTTTTTGTTTTTAAACATATTTTTCGCTCACCCTGAAATGTATGAAAAAAAAGTTGTAGAATTCCCACTACCCCTATAAACATATTTTATAGTTTTGCACAAGTAAAGTTTTTACAAATAATATTCATTAATTCAGAAGTATTTTAATTCGTTAATAATTAATATTGAAATTGATATAGTACAGTATTTGTGTGACAGTTTTTTTAAAAGAATATGTAGATACTAATAATTAATAATTAAAACTTTCATAATACAAGGTTGAATGGGGTATTAATTAATGTATTCGAAAAAAACTATGCCAAATTTACCATTAATAATTTCCATAAATTGAAAATATAACTAAACATTATTGATGAAACCCAGTGCAAAGTTTTTACCTAATATGTGTTTTCTATTTGTATTTATGTTTAAAGATATCTATGTATCTACATTGACTGCTCATTAAACCATGATCACATTTTTAATATCAAACAAATTGTGATCTTTTAATTCAAAATGTGAAAAAAATATTACACTATGTAACTTTCTTATGTGTAAGCACTAAGTTTCGATATATGAACTACGAAAAAAAATGTTTTATAATTATAAATTGTTATAACTTGGATAAAATAGTAAAAACCTTGTTGCAAATTACGAGGTTATATGGCTCAAAATACTTGCCAATAGGGTCAACAGTAAATTTGGAGAAAATAGAATTGTAGCTTAATCCAGTCATAACGTTGTTCCTGTATTTAAGACTTAAAGATCTGAATGCAACTAATAATTTAAATGTTTTGATTATCTCCTTAAATCGTTTCAAACGAACAAATATCGTTTGTATCGTGTTTGAGAGAGTTAAATCGTATTACAATATGAAGAAACAACAATTATCGAGACATTCAAAACCGACTTTTCTAGAATTATGTATATTAAAATTATTTAATATAATATATACACTACACCTAGAATAAAATTTTAAACGATTACAGGTTAACGTTGTGTGTGTTGCACGTTGTACTAAACATAAAATATATGATATAAAATTTCAGTCAAAATGTTAATGTTTCAGAACACAACATATACGCGATCACCATATTTATTATATTCGTTAGTCGTTATGAGCTCCGGTGTTAAAATTATATGCACATAAGCGAGCGCCTTAACCTATAAACACTTCTATTACACAAAACCGCGTGCACATTTACATTTATATAAGCAATTAAAACGTTATCATATCATAATAATATTATATAATATTATAATATTATGATAAACTTTAATGTATGCATGATATCACCGTAATAATATTATACGGTATATATTATTATGGACAGTAGTGCACTTTAGGGCTTACAAGCGCCGCGGCCACCGATCAGCCACCCCCCCCCCACCCGGTCCACGCATATTATATACGTGAGAGATATAGAGTGTATGGAGATTATGACCGCGTACGTCGGTCAGTCAGCCGTTTAATGGGATTTTGGCTCGGCTGCTCGGGGGATGAACTTAACTCTCCCGCCCGCCGCCGTCAGGGCCACCCCCGATTTAACCGTCTCTCCCATCCCCCCTTCCGGTATAATGTGGGCTCCGGTGAGGGGCGGTGGAGCTCTCGCCCACGTTGCCTGCTGCACAGTGGGATATACATCGCGGCGGTGGACTACCGCGGCATTCAATTACCCGGTAACTAGTTTAAAATCGACCGAGTAAAGTATTATTACCCACATATTACAATTATTATTATTATTATTATCATCATATACTCTGGAGGTGAGAAGCAGGGGTCGGTGCGATTCGTGTGTGACGCTTTATTATTATTATTACTATTATTACAATATATACGAATCACTCTACGGTCGACTGTAACGACTGTAGTGGTACAGGACAGAAGGGCCCAGACACGATTTAATATATTATATATATATGTGTGTGTGTGTGTGTGTGTGTGTGTGTACGTACGGCACACGATAAAAAGGCAATTGGATTTCTAGAAGAGCTCCCCCTGAGAAATTGATATGTCCACGCCTTGCGGTTCGGATAAAAACGCCGTTTCGCCGAGATTTTATCTCATATATTATTATATTTTTTCCCCCTTTAAAATACCTTTTTTCGCACGTAACAACCAATCGCTATATACTTATTTATATATATATATATAAGAGCGTGACATTTCGTTGACTCCTATAAGATTAAAAAAAAAAACCAATTGGATCAATCTGATAAGTCAATCAAAACAAAATTACTCTGTCCACAGTCAATGGTAATTCATTTTTGTTATTTTTATTTCCGACAAGTTTATTATTATGTTATAATGATGAAAAATACAATGACATTAAATATTTTAAAATGAATCCATGAGTTAAAATTAAAATGTTTAGACACGTCATATCATATCAAATGATATATAACGAGTAGATGATCTAACGTAAGACACTCTTTCAAAAACCATTGAAAACATGTTTTAAAATATTTTTTACACAGTTTTGAGTCTGAGTCTATATGAAATAATATTTTTCTTCTTAAAAAATATTTTATTTTTATTTATTAAATGCTCTACTGTAATGGCAGCATGAAATTATAATTCCTTATTCCAAAGCAAAATATTTTTTGGATTACTTCAATATATAAAAATCTAATTTTGGAAGAGTATAGTTTATGAGTTAAGTATTTAAAGTTTGGATAAATGGAGTAGAGAAGTGCTACATAGATACCCCTCAAAATGTTGATCCACAACTACTTCGCTCGTCTAAACTTTGAACACTTATAAAGTTATAACTAATAAACTACTTGTCCCAAATTTATATTTTCAATCATTATTCTGCTTTCGGAGTATGTAATTAATAATTTAAGCTGTCATTTAAAGTGTTAAAAAGTGAAACAAACGAAAACGAATAAAAATAGTGAAAAATACAATTTCCAGAAAATGTCTGTTGTAATAACTATTTAAAATTATGTAAAAGAATTATTTTCAAAAAAATTAGTGTTTTAATAATAAGTGGCTTTATACAACTTAACTAACTAAACTTATTGCTATATGGATCACCCGTATAACCTACTTAATTCCTTTTATCAAGCCATAATATTATAGAATTATGATTATATATAATTATATAAAATAATATAAAATATTATTTTCATGTCTATTATAGTAGTTATCAGTTTAATTGTCATAGCGTTGTAAGCTTAACCCTGTTTTAGATATATCTAGTTATTATGTATGCAATTTTCACATAAATTAAAAAATTTTATCATAATTAACAATAATTTTAAAAATTATTATGATTTACGAGGTAGATACCGGAAAATTAATGCCATGTTAGAAATGTAGCTAAATTGCCTATCAATGACGCCGTGTTACAATGGTTTATATTGATATTATACATGGGACTAACTTTATAAAAATTACTTCGATGATGGTATTCGCAGAAAAATATGAAAAAAAGAAAAGGCCACGTGGACTATGCATGTTCTGAGAATATTTAAAATATTCTTTATATCATAGATAGAAGAACGAAAAAAAATTCCACGAACATCCAATAATAATATGTTCTACCTAGAAATGGGAATTCATCAGATTTTATTATATGTATTATCAGACTTTTACTGATTACTATAAGTATCAATAATACAATTTTATGTGTTCGTATTTTCGTTCAATAGATTCTAGAAATGGGAATTGAAAGCGAAAAAGAGGTTAATCGGAGTTGGTTTTTTTCGAAATATATTACGGCATTGTCGTAATTATGCTATACTTCGCATATTGCATACTTCTCGATAAAACCCCGACAAAAGCTGCCGAGTGAATAGTTGACATGGCGCCGACGATATTATAAGTTATATAGGTATATGTAGCTGGTATGTACAATGTGTTCCCGAGAGAAACGCCAAGCGGGCAAAGTCCTCGTCAAGTGCACCTGCGACGGACACACGTACAATAATAATAACAATAGGCAATAACAATACGACGCTAACAACAATATATTGTATATACATCCGGTGATCGAGACTGTGGGTCACGGAACGAAAATCCAAACAGTTATATTTACCGAAGGGAGGGGGGGGAGAGGTGTGCTGTGGAAGATCGCGGACTATAATTGGAGATGAGGGGAAGAGAGAGAGTGTGAATCTCAAGTTTGTGCAGGTGTATAAAGGGTAGTGGCGAGGGGGGGGGGGGTAGGGCAAAGGTCGAATATCGTTTTGCCCACCCCCTCCAGAGTTCCGCAGGTCTCTTGCGTTTATATGCTTTATTTTAAGCAAATATGACGTGCTGTATAATAATATAATAAGGTACTAATTTATAATATTATATAGCTAAGGACAGAGTGAAAAACGACAGGGACGGGACCAGAGTATAATGGTCGAATATCATCATTGCGTTATGTTTTCTGTCCCTCTCTTTCCCTCACACACACGTGGCGTAGTCCTCGCTGTACACATAATAATAATAATATATTATACTATTCGAATTGCTCGGGTGTCTTGAAGGGCTCGCGTGGTCCTTGTATTCCTTTTGTTCTTGGCTCATACTACTGTGATATTATTATAATATAACCTCTTGTGCATACAATAATACAGTGTGTGTCACCACTCACCGTTACTCTAACTCCCACACTCGCCCCGTTCGTTTTCACCACCCCTCGTCCTAGGTACCGCTCGTTTCCCTCACTCCGCACGCACACAATTCTTTTTCATAGTTTCCCAGGCATAACATCACTTATAATAATAATAATAATAATAATAATAGTATAATGAACCAAACTGCGTAAGTCTTGAATACCACGCCGTAATAATACGCGCACGTTCTACGAGAAGTACCTATATGCTTACTGCTCGCGGTACTTTCAATACAACCACTATAATATATAATATGATACACAATACCCGAATACCGGTATAGACCGCACACACGCAATGCGGTACACCATTTACAACCCAGTTCGCGGGTTGACATTATATTTGTGTGTGTGTGTGTGTGTGTGTGTGTGTGTGTGAGTGTTTTTCACCTACTGTGTAACGGCCGGTGCGAATAACGATAGACCGCTGAAAAGACGAACGGGATTAATGATCTCTGATTGTACGCGTATAGTGCAAACCCTAAAACGCCAAAAAGACGTCGGTGACGACGACGATATATCGTAAATGCGCACACACATACACGAAACCTTCGATACCTATACACCTATACGAATAGTGCGTTGTGTGCGAGTGTAAAAGAGAGTATTTAGAGAGAGAGAAGGTGTTACGATATAATGTACAAATATATGTATATAATATATATATATATATATAATATGTATATGGTCGTATGCCACGGCCGTGAGTCGGGAAATTAATGACAAAAAGCGCTTTACGCCCAATTGGCACGGATAGTTAAACTTACACTCACGAGAGTTTGTCAGACGTCAAAACGCCACCACTCCTCCGATCACCCTCCCGCAAACCCCCACTATACTTTCCCCCTCGAGATTTGAGGGGAGAGAGAGAGAGAGAAAGAGAGAGAGAGAAGGAGAGAGAGAGAGAGAGAGAGAGAGATGGAGTAGAGAGCGGGCGAGGCGTGGAAGGAGGGGGAGATGTGTTTTGCGGAGAAACTTTATGATTAGTTCGCGTGCCACCCGCCACCGCGTGGAAATACTCTTTTTTGTTTTGCCATTTTTTTTCCTTCTAGTCGGCTGGTTGGTCGGGATCAACGACGGCGACGGAGCCGGATATTATATTAATCCTTAGAGTTATATGAAACGTTTGGTGCAGCGACGTCTCTCGCGGCGCACCGGTTAAACGCGGTTTGGAAACTGAGTTCGCGGAGAGAAAGTTTTCGTGCTACCACCGCGATTTAATCCGTCCCCTCCTCGCAGCCGTCGATTTTATATAATTTAATACTATTACGATACTGTATACCACTATACCCACCTGACATAATATTATTACGTCAAATTATAGTGATCGGTGGTATTGTATAATAATAAATCGGTGGTTTACACATAATATATATATACGTAAATTGTAGTAGGAGACTATGATTGCTCTAAATCGTCGATAATTTAATCTATCCACCGAAAATCTCATCAGTAAAATTATGCTCACACCAATGCTATAAACCGTGTATATTTATTGAAGTTGTTGAACAAATATAGTTACGATAAAACACCCAATTTTCGTGAACGGGATTTAGGAGATTTGGACTTTAAAACAAAATAATGTCAAACGAGTAATGGTGTTTCACATTCACCGTTCATGGAATATTTTCACGACCTAGACAAAAGATACGTAATCTTTTGGCTAAAGAGCCTCTTATTATTTTTAAAATGGACCACAGTCGTAGATTGTGATGAAATCATTTATTAAATGATTAAAACTCTGTTTAAAATACATTAAAGAAGCTTATCACGAGCATCAAATGAATCAAAGCGGAAATAATATCTACTACCATATAGCGTATATCATTATGAATTGACGTATGAAATTTCAATTTTCAGAAAATTATACTACCAATTTTACACTCGAGGTGATTGAATTTTATGAAACTAGAGTGTTTAATACTCAGCGGTTTTAATACATTTCGATTTTTGTTATAAAGCTGAAATTAAAAACCAATATTGAATGTATAATAAATCAAATCTGAAAGGATTAAAATTGTATAAAATAACTTATCAATAGTGTGTATCAAGAATAAGTCAAAATCTTAATTAGCATTCGAACCAGGTTTCAACAGAAAATCTTCCTTGAATGCTGATCAAATTATTCAAATTTCTAAAAGATGCGTCTGAACGTTCTAAAAGTTGAAAAACACATTCTACGTTGTCAGTTTACCGGTGACCGAAAAAACTTATAAGTAAATTCCATAGCACAACCAGTGATAGGGTGGAATGGTGTATCCCCCAGATCGTACACTCCACCTTATTATGCCGAATAAAACGATATTTTATTATTCAATCTAAATCATAAAATGGATAGTTAATATTTTCAAGTAATAACGGCTTTTAGATTATAGATCGATTTTGTAACACAGCGGATTTCGTCACTTTTAGGCTGCCAAACCACACTAATCATTTCCGCACAACAACGACACTAAAAATAAATACATAACGTATATATTTATATAATAATATAGCAATAGCACTCCCTGTAAGCTCCAGTTGTGTCATGAAAGTTAAGTTATAAATCAAAATTTATGATAAAATGTAATAAATTAATATTTAATTTTTCACATAAAACTGCTCCTATACAATTATAGTTGAACATTGTGATAGTGGTCTTGCTATTTGCCACAGTATTTTCAGATGATATTACGTTAACATCTTGTGTTTTAATATTATGGTTCACCTGTTGAAGGTATCAAATTATTATGTCTATAGATAAAAAAAATTGGACACTGGTGTACAAAAATGTATCATAACTGAGCATATTTAGGTCGTAAGACATGAGCTTAGTATTTTGCAGGGTCGGGTTTGCCCAGTAAAAATTTAATAAAATACGAAATATTATGACAGTCTTTATTTGAATCGAGATGTTGTGCATTACAGGTGACGGAATCATCCCACTGACGGTGCCTACACAGACGCCGGACACTTGTTACCTGCAAACGCTGACCGACTGCGTGAACGGCACGACAAATTGCACGCTCCAGACCACGTCTCGGCTACGATTGGTCGGATCGGTGCGAGACGTAGTCGTGCAGACTTCCAGCAAGTTCTACAAGCCAGGAGAGACCAGTGAGTGGCTTATTGATAGTAACATCATACCATAATATTATTTTACTTAAACATTATTTTTCTCAACCACGCAACCTTTGTGTTTGATATGAAGTGATAATTAGTTTTGAGACCAAAATATGTACGTCCATCTAATTAACCTTGATCACAACTAGTACTTGATTTAGGGACTGGGCCCCCAATTCTCCAACTCCGATTATTTTTATAACTTCTGGAAATGCAGGGTTGCGTAAATCGTGAATTTTTCGGTTGTACTTCTATTAAACGTATACAATCTAGTGCTTAGTCTCGTGTTACACTAAAAATATTAATTAAAGGGTACACAATATATTTCAAATCCAACATACCATAGGTACCTGGTATTGGTATAAAATGCACTGATAATACTTTTCTCGGTATTGGTGAAGTACTTTGTTTTACCTTCACTTTGATACAGTATATATTATAGTTGCCTACCTATTTTAAATTCTGATAGGAATGAATAATGCATAATAATTGTGAGTAAAAATAAAATATATTTACATTTTCGCTGGGTTTAATAATATATATTAAATAGTTGAATCACGCCTGTAATCCAGAAAACAATTTAATCCTTTTTTCGCCACAGCCTGATATTTGTATATTTTTATTTAAAATTAAAATGTAGTAATTAATTCTTATGAACCTTTGTCGCATTTAATCATCAAGCTAAATTAAAAATACAAAACTATTTAGTTATATTTTTAAGAATAAAAAAATATGTATTATTAAAATGCACACAATGGTACAAAATTATTTAGATTCATAAACATGAAATTACCTTCTTAATATAATAGGAATCATAATGTAAGTACAATTACGAATATTATATTAATTAAAGACTAGCTGATGGTGAAATACTAAAAAATATTTCCGTGGTAACAATGTATAATTCGTACAATATTTAAAATGCGTTTGAAAAAAATGTATAAGCTCCCTTGAAACACAATGTAAGTAAAACAAAATAACTCTGAATTACCCTACACATACTTTAACAATACTCTCTTTATATCATTTCTATCCTAACGTGTATTCATGTGTGTGTGAGCCTGAAAATCCCATCTCATGTTATAAATTCCACTGGAGTAAAATGTATTTTTTTTTTCATATCGTGACCTCCTTTTATAACGTCCAGTTAAATCCTACAAATTGTGTTACACGAAGGTAACACTGAAATCTAAAAGAAAGGAACAAATATTTTTTTCAGACCATAATATTTTTGTTAAACTGCCTCATAGGATTTTGGTATAATCCACTGTTTATTTGAATTCAAATAATCGTTCATGTGACCATCTCTCTCTCTCTCTTTTTCTTTCATTTTTGGCTCAATTCCCAAGTATAAAAACAAAAACGTTTACCATGTTAAATAAAGAAAACAGCAAACGGGTATCGTGGATAGCCTTAAAGATTATTAAAGCGGCTTTTGTAAATAAGAGCTGGCCCCGGGCAAAATGTTCAAAAGCATCTGACATTTGTTTGTCCTGTGCCCGTGGGGTGCCAATTGTATAAGCCCCAAACAAATGAGAACGCTATGCGTGAGTCCGATTTTAATGGGTATAATGGAGACGTTTATTTTATCTTTTATCAGCTTTAATCGTATTCAACGGAAAATTCTATTCAGACTTAAAAAGTGGCTTTCTCGTAGATCTCTTAATTAAATCACATAATAAAGTTATTGCTGCATTAAATATAGTAACACATGATATTCAAAACATTTTCATAATAACGATGAAGAATAATGAAACAAAATATTCTGGTCTTCAAATAAAATTAAAAAATGTCCCATTAACAATAATTTATATTAATAGTAAAAGTTAAGTGTAATACATAGCATTGTAATCCATTAGCATTGTAACGAATGTAATCCATGCGAATTTTATGGAAGAATGTTAAGAGAACTGTAATAGTTTTATCTTAACTTTTCATCAAGTATAATTTTTATTTTAGTTTGCTTCATTTATGTGGTTAATTATTACCACTAGGCTAATTTTAAATTGAATTTAAAGAAATAATTTATTTACTTTGTTTATCATTAGGCGAAATGTCCATCTACTCTCTAGAATGACCCTTATTCATTATCTTTAGTTATGTTGAAAACTAAACTTCATTATTACGTATTTATAAAAAGGACATACATGAAAATATAAACAAACAAGTATTTTATAACATTAAACACCCAAACTGATAATAATTTACTATACAATTATCGACTGACAATAACTATACTATATTATACATTATAATTATTTTGCTTGAATATCGTACTCAAAATTGAAAATTTGATTAAAAAGAATTTATAGATTTACACAAACGAAAGTCAATTTAGTAAATGTAAATAATAGTGATAAAGAAGTTTACTCCCATCGCGATAAAATTCTGTAACTATACAATATGCATAAAACACATTCTTATATCGAAAATATGCAATTGTTTCTCGTATATATTAGGTATATATAAATTTAAAAATACATTCTATGTTAGTTTAGATGATATGAAATGTTTTATTTTTAGTTAGCGAATTCATTAGGCTAGCCGAAATATCACTTTGCGGGATCACTGGAGCAAGGATTAGACTAAATAAAGATTGTTATTGCATTAATATTAAATTGTTTTTATGTAATAAACTTATCCACCAAAAATTATAGGGAGCGGCATATATACCGTGTCTATCATACTTAATGTTATTTATTGTAAATTATTCTAAAAATTGACTTACAATAAGTTAGATCTACTATAATAGTATGCTGGGTTAAACTTGAATTAAACAAATTCCTCATGCATATTATAATATTATGAAAATACACAAAATAACGCCTATCATGTTAATTGAAGCGTATGAATCCACTGTCTATATATGCAAAGAACCTGTGATTAATATAGGTGAAGTTAAGTGCGTCTAACCCTGAAGCGTCACACAATCGGATCGTAATCCTCGGGAAATAAGCAACACGTTTTGTAGGACCGGAAATAATTCAGCCCACTAATAAAATACTTTAATTCCTTATTGGGTTTTTAATGTAAATATTTCAATGTTGGTAGGTACGAGAATCGTTCTGTTGGTGTCATGTCATTTTGCACTCTGCCATTAACAATACGGGTACTTGTGGACAGTGGCGAGCCCAAAACCTTAAATTTGACGAAGCTGAGTTAAATTTTCAAAGGGGTAGTGAAAGTGGCGATAAAATCTATGCTAAGGTCCAGTCCCGACCCTTTTGGCCACAATATATTTACATCATAACTTAGCCATAAATTAATAATGTATAGGTATTAGTGTATATTGGTGGGTGGCGGTGATGGTGGTAGTAAAAACTTAAATGTCAAATTTTGTGATTTAACATCAAAGTTCAGCCCTTAGCTACTCGTGTAAGATAACATGTTAATGGTTTGGTAGTGAATCAATGGCATGACAAATAAAAAAGCCGGTCAAGGTACTAGTTTTTCTAAGACTCTTCGGGTTCCATGATTAAACTCTATCGTCAATGTGGAAAAAGGTTCGGAAATCATAGTTTTCAGTTAAAACTTACCAAAGACAGAAATTATTAACTTATTGCTCGTTATAATATATACATAAAGTAGATCACAGTCAACGAATTTAAACGTTTTAAACTTCAGTCGAGACGGCTGACTTTATACCGAGGTAGAGCCGGTGTAGACCGCTAAGTGTGTGACCCTGATATATTCTTTCGGTCAGTCTTTTTAACCGAATTTCTCCAAGTTCAATGCACCATCTTCTTCTTAACGATTTTTATTTTTTATATAAAATCATTTTCAACTTGCCATTTTCTATGTGTCATTAATAAGAGGAATAACCAGCCTCTGGGTGGCAATTTTTCGTATGAAGTTATGAACATAATAATAACGTTTATAACATGCTGTAACAGATATTATAATCTTGTTGGAAAAGTTTTTTTTTATTAATCTCGTGGCTATGCATCGGTCATGTAACAACCAGTTGAAAATCACTGTGTCCCGAGGGCTGTGATCATTTTCCTTGATAGCAAAATAATATGTTGAGTTTTTACAGTTTATTTTATATTTCCTATTTAGTTATATAACATTACTTTCAAAAATTAAAATTTACCAATATAGCTATGAGAGGAGGGACGACGTGACAAATAAATTATCTATCATCAGTTACAGAATAAGCATTTGTTCTGGAACCAAAACAGATTAAGTAGAGATAACTAAACAAGACAAAAAATTAAGAATAACTACATACAACTATAGAAGTGAATTCCATCTCATTGACCAATACTTTCATTTATACAAGGAAATATAATATAACCTATACTACCTATATTATATAGGTAGTATAGGTAGCTAACTAATATAATAATTATTATTATGGGTGCAAACGTATTAGAACATAATAATGATTAATGAGAACACAAAAGACCACGTAAAGATATTTTTCATTAAATAATTATTTTATAATATAAATGTTATATACATATTCTGTGTTTTGGGTGTTCTCTATATCACTAATTTCATAAACTTTTCAGAACAGTAATGTAATGAACAAGTTTTCTAAGTACATACATGGTATCTTTAACAACTATACAAATTCACTAATCAGAGCCAAAGTTCATATAATTAATTATTCTATGTTTTATTCATGACTTGAATGTCTTAGAGTTATTTCACTAAAAAGTCAATTTACACAATAGTTAAATTTAAAATCGTTTTAAATAAACTGAAATGAACCACCAATACATATTATTTAACTACGAACATTTAAATATATCTTAAGAAAAAGAATTTAATTCAAACTTCATATTCCATATTATAATATCAGACTTCAAAACTCGAAACAAGACTAAACTAAAACGAAATAATATGTTAAGTGGATTATTAATATATAATTACAAATTATGATTGTATATAGTGACAACAAAAATTAGTAGATAGGTGTACCTATTTAACATTTAACAATTTAGAATAAGTACTTTATAATTTATACGTGTCTATATAATCGTCGCAGACACGTCTAGGTATGATGATGTATTTTATTGGACGCACCGCAAACGTGTTTTAATTAATTTTTTTATTAATTTTTTCTTTCAGTTGAATTTTGGCTCCTACCATTGGACCATTATCTTCGTATCGCCGAGGATGTCACTATGGACGTTTACATTAAAAACCCCAAAGGGACACGTGTTGCACTTTGGGATGACGTCCCGTCGAGCCGCAACACTCCGTTCCGTTTTATGTTGTCCGAGCTGGCTGTCGTCGGAGAATGGACTGTTGAGGTGGCCTCCGAAGGGGTGACATTCAAGACTGCTGTGAACGTGAGCAATGCAAGAGGTTCTACTGATCCGCCAAAACGGGAACAGACGATAACCGAAGAACACTTCGTAGAGTTACGATTTGGACACGAAATGAGACACAAATACAAGCCTGGGTTACCTTTCCTCGGAAAAGTTAGTATTGTAATTACAATTTTTTCCATTTGATAGTATAGGTATAGCGTAATTTTTATCAAAATTGATAAAAATAAGCACATATCTCTGAAACTTTTAACGAATATCGATTGAACTCTAGAGTATTGTATTTTAGTCAATGCGTTTGTAGGTCAAGTAATACAATTTGTGCTTTGTTTTTAATTTTAGAAGTATTTTATGTATTCACAGGTAGAAGCTATGAGTTCGGAAAAGAATCTTCGAGTCCGCGTTAAGGTATTTGACAACTCCACTACAATATATAGCCAAGACGTTGAAATAATTCAAGGCGAAGGAACATTCGTTGTCCCAGCTATGTTATCTGACAATGAAATAATTGTACTTCAAGTGAGTAAAACAATTAAAATATTATAAATTATTTATTTTTATGATTGGTTGGTTGTTTATTTTTAGTTTTTAAACGATTTGATATTATACGCTATACCGTACAAAATATTGTTGAGTTAATTTACAACTGAAAATAAATTGTTCATATTTATATCAAAATCAAATCGCATTTACTTTTAAAATATACATTTTAAAAAAAAAAACATTTTATTTTCAAAATCATTTAAATGCTTCAAAACAAAAATATACAAACGCATTAGTGATAAAAAAAATGATAACCTCATGTTATATTAATATATTTCACATAATTTTTAAACAGGCTGAATTGGTATCCGTTGAAGGAAAAGAAATCGAAGGACACTATGTTTTAGCCAAAGAATTTATACAAAAATGGAACTCAACATCAGACTGTTACTTGTTGGTCGAAGGAGTAGAACATACTTTAACGGTAATAACTTATTACTGAATTAATACTATAATGTATTATAGTTTAAGAGGTTTCGGGTATTAATAAACATTAACGAATATATTATACTCTTCGATTTTACTAAAATATTATGGTCATTAGGCAAATGAAGAAGCAGAAGTGGTTGTGCTATCATCGTGTCCTTGCAATCGATACGTTAACTATGTCGTGACCACCGAAGGGCATGTGGCTATTTGGCAAAAATATAAGCCAGTGGTCCACATGACAAAAATCATGGACCAAGTGGACATTTGTCGATTCAATTTAACGTATGGCACTTCGTTAAAATAAAAACAATAACACATACTCACTTAATTGACTCTTTATTTATTTATTTATTTATTTATCAATATCATTATAATATATAGATTCAACGTAGACCCTGTGATGGCACCCACTAGTCACTTATTGGTGTATTATACAACCGAAAAAGGAGAAACAATAAATGATGTAATTAGTTTCAACGTCAAACAAACCGACCCAAAGGTACAATTTTATTAAATGAAAAACATTGAATGATAAACAATCATAATCCAAAGATGTTCGTTTAAATTAGGTGAAAATTAGTTTGAAGGATGATAAAAATAATTGGTATCCTGAAGAACTGATGGAATTAAATTTTATGGCCGAAGAAAACTCATTGGTGTGCTTAATTGGAGGCAGAGGGACGGAAAACATATCTCCGTTAAGGTCAGTCTTAAAACCATTCTCTGCTGTTAAAAATAAATTCTTATCCACGTAATATTCTCGAAAATAGAAACATGGACGATGACACTGACCTTCTCGAGTCCGGATTGTTATTCCTTGAAAAACGTTTAGACGGTAAAGTGACTACTTCTAGACAAAGCGATCTATATCCAAGACATCATAGCTTTTTGGATACATTTTCGATGGATCAACTATGGACATGGAAATGCGTAAACTTTACGTGAGTATTTATTAAAAAAGTATTTTACAGAAATGTCTAAAATTTAATTTGACACAGAATACTAATATTAAGTTATAATTCTGGGCTTCGATTTTATAACGCTAAAAACTACTGAAATATTCACTATCAATTATATGAACTAAAAATTCTTAAAATAAGCGATACGATATAAACGAAAACATATACAAAAAATAGAGAAAAATAAAAATGTTTTATTATTCAATTTCAACTATCTTGCATTAAAAATTTAAAAGCTATTTATAATATCTAATATGAATGATAAAAATTTAATAAAAAAAACTATTGAACTTGAATGAAGTCGTTTATTTATTGTAATGAAATGTGTGTATTATTCTGATCTATTTACATACTTATTATGTTTCTATTATTTTCATTAAAATTACGAGGCTTATAAAAAACACAAAATATTACTCATATTATTAAACAAAATAGTACCAAGATTAAAATCTAAAATGCTTACAATCATATGCAACATATAATTTTATAATTTGAATTCTTGATGCGTAGAATTTGCCATTTTTAATCTGTAGTCTATAAAAATTACAAATTGTAATCTAATTCGAGCCATAATTATGACTAGATACTGTAAAATATATAACAAGAATAATAAAAATAATATTCATAATTAATTGACATACCAAAACAGTATATTATATATATACAGTATCAACGCTTAATTATAATGAAAAATGTTCTTTTACTACTTTTAAATGCATAAAAGAGTAACAAAAAAAAAAATAATGTTCCAACTTCCGGAGAGCAAAATATGAATATTGTTGTTTGCAAAGTGTTTAAAACCACAGCAGTCAGTTTTAGGATGAGATGCTAGGAAAACTTTCATTAGAGACATTTTTAAGTTTAAAATGCTTTCAAGAATAACCAGGTGGCCACGATTAATATAGCCACTTAGGTGAACTTTAAAAGATTGAATGAAATATTTAGTTTAATCATATCAACAGACTTTGGTAGTAGTTTAAAATAAAGATCTCAATAAATTTATATTAATATTATAAAAATGTAATTTTCAAACTCTATTTACGAAGAAAACCATTATGAATTCATAATGTTAAAAATGTGATTTGACACCGATAAATCATTTTAAAAACTAACTATAGAAATATCAACAAAACTTTGTTTCAAGAAATCATGTCTTTTTCCATAAACTAATTTTTGACAGTAAACTACTTTAATGTAACAGGAGCGATGTCTTGAAAAAGGGTATGAGTATTCGTGCACCATCCAAAGCCGGTCACTGGAAATTGCGTATGTTAACTGTTGGTAGCACTGGACTTAAAATAACAGACACATTAGACATCAAAGTCACTAGCACTTTAGAAGTAGATGTTCGTACACCAGTCGAGATAAACGTCGGAGAGACCGTCCAAACAGATATTTACGTTGCTAATAACGTCAATTCGTGCATGGACGTAAGATATACCTGTATAAATTTAACTACAAATTGTGAAAATAATGAATAGTATATTAATGAAAATTAAAAAAACCGTTTCATGTAGGTGAATGCACTCTTGTCATTGAGTGAAGGCGCTGTATTTAGCAGTTCCAATCAGCCTTTTGTCGCAGAAAAAATGAGATTAGGTGCTTACGGTGCCACGTCGTTAATCGTTAGAATTACAGCGCTGAAAGAAGGATTAAAAAATCTTACCGGTAATTAAACCAAACGTTTCCGTCGAAAGAAATAATTTATTTCACTCTATTGTATACAATCATAATAATATCATACTCTTCATAAATTCACCGTATATTATGTACATATTAAACATCATAATTTTTACAGTGGATATCTCGGGTTACGTGAGCGAAAAATGTCACCTTATTAACGATAATAAGAAATCAGAAGAACTTGAATTGAGTAATTCCACCGCCAGTATCGTCGTAAAATCCGTACCCATCTACGTGCACCCAGAAGGCATTCAACATCAGACCACCGACAACGCATATTTTTGCGCTAATGGTGACGACTGTTTTCTTTTTTAAATAACAATTGATTATTATAACAGCCGTTTGTTAAATTTTTTCATTCGATGTGTAGAACAACTCATCGTATCGACGACATCAGATTTCCGGTACCAACACATAAACGCGCCGAAAAACCGAGATGGTATTGTATTTGAAATACAAGCGAAAAAAAGCGCTCATATTTTACTAAGTCAAGAACGCAAACCGACCACGTTGATGTATCAGATCGTATTAGGTGACTTGGATAATACGATTTCGTGGATAGGTCGGGGAAAACACGGTGAATACATTTTCTTCTAAAAAAAACTTACTCTATCGGTGACCGTAACGACTTAAACCACGACGGTTTGACCACATGGCTGGTTTTTATTTAATTTCAGGAAATGGTGTGCATTTAACGAGTCGCAACACTCCCGGGATTTTATCAGAAGAAGAACCACGCACGTTTTGGATCAGCTGGGAAAAAGGAGTGCTGGCATTTGGTTACGGTCAGGAAATCCATCAGTATCCGTTGCTGAAATGGAATATGGACAAAAAAATAAAAATTAACCATATCGGTTTCGCCACCATTCTCGGGACTACAGGGCAGTTCAGAGTGTGGAATTACAACGACGAAGCTGGCTTCTCGCAAGTACTGCATTTAGAAACACCCAATACAATGATATCGGGATCCGAATCTGGCACTTTGGTCGTAACTGGAGGTTTAAATTTCCCATTTTTCGTGCAGAATGAGCCCAAATTTTCCACGAGGTACGTAATAAATACACTATACGTCTCTGATCTGCGAATTATTTATGTTGAACCTATTATTCGTTTAGTTTGGTATCGTTCCTTTCAACTTTCACCCCACTACTCATGTCTGAACACAACAATAACGGCACCGAGGAAAAATCGCTGGTAGATTTATTATCGAAGAGCATACCAGTACTGCTTTCATATCAGAATCCTGACGGGTCATTCGGAGATCATCCAAACGTACCGTGTTACTGGTAAATTATAAAAGTACCTATAGTTCGCAATATATTATATCATATTATTGTACATTTTTAGGTGTGACATTCGCGTACTCGAAATACTATGGAGAAGTCAGTCTCACGTTGGTGTGGATTCAGATCTGATCAAAGGCCTAAAAACGTGGATTCAAAAGCAAGTTTTTGAAGATTTTTCAACTGTGGTTGGTGAATCTGACATGGAAATAAACCAAATAATATGCGCCGCTGACACTTTAGCCACTCTAATGGAATTAGGCATAGAATCTGAAGTATGTGCACTGTAAAAAACTAATTATTAACATATTAATATCTAATGACCTAACTTTGATTTATTAATGTCGATGTATATAAATATATACCTAGCTTATAAAACGGGCCAAAAATGTATTGATTTTTTTTTTAAATTAATTTCAACAGATTGATTCGAAAATTGCAAATCACACCAAATCGTATCTCGAACAGCATTTAGATAATGTTGTCAACCCATACCCACTTGCTATAACAACCTATGCGCTGATGATTTCGAATAGCTTCTTTACTAAAAAAGCGCTAACAAAATTACAGTCTCTTTCGACAAACCAGGAGAGTGAATTTGGATGGCCCAAAGTACATCTTACGTCCGACTGGTACGACGACGTAGTGCCACAAAAAAAAGGTGAAAACAGTGAGTGATTTAAATAATAATGAGTTTTTAACTACTTACCTTATTAAAATCCACACCGTATTATAGTTTCGATTGACGAATTCAAAGCTTCATTATATTGTTTAATGATCTACTCGGCTAAACGAGAATTGAAATCATCTGAACCCATAGTCCGTTATCTATACTATAGGACTAAAATCTTGGATACATATCCAGAGGTATACATCACAGTGTGAAATCTAAAAATACATCACGTGGCTAACTATTTTTTTTTTCCATTATAGTTGGCGTATCTAGCTGTGAAAGCTTTTGCTATGTATGATAAAATTGGATCGGATCCTCACCGGAAATTAACAATTTCCCTGGCTACTTCCGGTATGGAATTGACCGATACGTTAGAACTTGACCCCAGTACAAAATCACAATACTTACATTTACCTTCTTTACCGACAAAAGTATTCGTCTACGCTACCGGAGCAGGATGCTCAACAATACAAGTTCGTACTTTTTAGTTTTTTAAATATAATAAATATATTTATATTTTAATTCAAGTTATAAATGACATTAAGATTACACTCTACAAATCCAATGTTATCTTCACTTTTCTCAAAATAAATATAATCAAAATTAAATAGTTCTTGTATCTATTCAGAAGATTTAATAATTTTCTATACAAAATATAAACATTTTTAAGCAACTGCTGTACGCCAATGGTCTATTTAATACAGTTTACAGATACATTTCTTTTTAACATAAATATGTTTTTGGGCTGGGTTCAACTATTTTTCCAATAGATTTCTGCATGGCCGATGTCCGTAACGCTTTGTTTATTTCCATAGAAACTCAGATCATCGATGGAAATAAAAATAAATTAAATAAATTTCTAACAAAATATACCATGCTACTTAATATTTTCCCACTGCACTATACCCCAAAACATACCTAGGATTCCTCAATTTTCCTTGCAGATTAAACATATCTAATAGCATGCTACTTTGATGTTGAGTTTTAATTATTTTTTTAATTTGAAATGTTTAGTTATTCTAATAGCATCTTTTGTGTTAATTTACAATGAATAAATATTCTAGTATAATAAAAACATATTATATAGGTAAATTTACTAGACTTAAAATAGATGGAATATAAATTATATTAATAAATTATTTATATTATTTTTGATACATTTTACCATAAACTTTACCTATAAATTAAAATTACATTAATGGATATAGATAAGTACAGCTAACAATAGTATTGAAAATAATAATTTAATACTCGTAGTTCAATCATTCAACGACAAGATTAATATTTATTTAGACCTTTAGCTTAAGACCGAAATCGGTGTTATTTTTAAATGTATTTATTTATTTTTAGGGGAGGGTTTTGTATTCTACCTATACTACTGCAGAAAATGATAAAAAACCATTTGATCTATGGTCAGGAGTCACGGATGTTATTCAACCGAGTAAAGGTTTTACAGATGAAATATACGGGCATGCGATAACATTAAGACTAAAAACATGTTTTAGGTATATTATACAGTAATAAAAAAATCGATGAATTATAATTGTTTTATTCGTATTACTATTATGTAGGATGAACAACGATACGGAAGATGCTATAAGACTAGAAGTAAAACTCTTTTCGGGGTATTACTTTGACAAGATTTCTTCTGCTAGCGTATCGGATGTCCATCACAACTCGCATTCAAATCATGTTTGGTTTGTCTTCGCTAAGGTAGGTACAACACTTTGTAGCATACCTAATTACCGACCAAAAGTGTGAGTACAGACTGAAACAATAAATTCAAATTATTATTTAACCATAGGTAAAAAGTAGCTGTATTGTTTGCGTATCCTACACGGCCAAGAGCATTCAAAAAGTGACCGGTCTACGACCAGCCGTAGCAAAAGTGTACGTCGTGTCTAGACCTGACCAGAGCTCGTATAAACTATTCCACGTAGACGAAGAACAGAACCCATTGGCCGAAGGGTTGACCGACATGCAAATTGCCGACTGGATAACCAACGATTCCAACGGTAAAAACCTACACGACAATAGAATATGACCAACGATGACATATTATTACAATTATTTAATCATTAAGTATTAATTTTTAATTTTTCAATCGATTTTTCGTGCAGGCTTTCCCGTCGATAACAACAATCCGTGCAAGTGTAACAATCACTGCGAGCCGCCTACGACGGAGAAAACGACAGTTGTGCCTACTACATTGAACACCACTATTCAGAGACAGTCGACCTTTGCCGCCACTACTTCCACATTTACCGGAGACGTGACGACGGACGGAACACCCGCAGCGACCCGGTCAACAAAGGCGGAAGAAGTGCTGTCGAAACCGAGGATCGCGACGATCCCGACGAAGATCAAACGAACGCCCGTGAAGTCGACCGGAAATGTAGTGCGCAACATGAAAAAACCCAACAAGAAAACCGACAAGGACAAGGATTCCAATTCTAAACACAGAGTGAACGACAATGGCCCAGACTCAGTCGATCGTGATCCCACACCGTTGAAAGATACTGTCAATACCGACCCTGCAGCGATGAATAAAATGGCCCAAATGAATACGATGGCCAATATGGGCCAAATGAATATGATGAGAAACGGCAGGCCGTCAGCTATCGGCAGTTCGACAACAAAACCGACGACGACCACTACCACAAAAGTCACAACCGCGAGAGGCTCAAACGCAACAAAGGAAGGTACAACTGCACAAACTACCACTTATACCCCGGTGACCACTCCGACTTCTATGAAGCCTTCAACCATCACCCCAAAGGCTCTGACCTCGGCTACTTCGCAGGCGTCTAAGACATCAACGCCCAGCAGCCCGACTACAACAGTTACTTCTCGACCATTCAAGACCACGGTTACACCCATTACCACCTCCACCGCCCCAACCACCACCACAACCACCACCACCACTGTTGTGACACCCACAACCATCAAACCAGTGCAAGAAACTTCATCCAAGTCGTCGAAATCTCCGACAACTTCCGTGTCGCCGGCAACGACAACCAAAACGCCATTGACCACTGCAGCAGTAACTTCGGTAAAACCTACTGTAACAACGGCAGCACCACCTCCGGCGGCGACCACAACGGCTGCAACCAAAGATCGCACGACACCCATGACGGCCAAACCACTGGCCCCGTCCACGACGCCGATCGCCGACTTGATACTGGAAGCAAATCGAAACAAAAAGATAGCCGCCGATGGCCAAAAGAAGGACGGCTCTGAATAATAATCGCAATTGATGTTTGGTTACTGCTCGAAACTAAAATATGAATTGCTCCAAAATGTATTTTATTATTATTATTATTATTATTACCACCCACTATCTGCAGATTAACAGTACAGCAATAATAATCTGCGATGTACATAATTTGGGCGCATTATCGCTTTAGATATGGGATTTTATCAAATATTTATTTACTTAGTTATACAAGCAGAGTTGGTTTTTATTTAGACGTACAAGGGCATGGTGACATAACATGATAATATATTGTACAACTTGTGTACTACCAACCATATCGTCGTCCAAATTGATATGGGTTTACTTAGAACATTTTTGAGTGTTATCGAAATAATGATACTAATACACATAAAAAGGTATCGAAATAAAAAATAAACCTTAATAATAATACATCTTCAAGTAGACATACAGTTTTTGACATTGAGTGACAATCAATAGATACGAGTTTCAGATGTTACCTTAGTATTGTTAACTTTTATGCCGTTCTATTTTTATTTTCACAACAAAAGTATTATTAAACTTCATAAAAATGCTCAAAATAATATATATATAATATATTATATTATTATGATAGATGTAACATGCCAATTTTTAGAGACACATTTTGGTGCTTTTTGGCTAGTCAATTCGTTTTTCCGTTCGAAATACGTCCGTTTTTTTATTAGAATTTGTGGAAAACTAAACGGATATCAAAAGAAAAAAGAAATAGTTAAAGTAGAATAAACGAATGAAAGAAAGTAACGTAAAAACATTTTGCTTTTATAAATTTCATGATTCGTTACTATTAAGAATTGTCTACTATGATAATATTGTAAAATAATTATAGATTTTTTCATATTTCAATAATATTGCACCTGCGGTAACTATCCGTCACAACTATATTTCTAATGTAATATAATATACAACGTTATTAAATACATTTTATTAATGCACGCGTATATTCTGGTACACATGACGTTTCCGCAACAATAATACTATTTTTAGGTATTATTATTTACAACTTTTATTGTTATGAAATTTAATATAAGTGTAAAATTATATTTAATGTATGCATGTGTTGTGTGTAGTCTCAAGTTCGTAGTTAATCAGTTCGTTTTCAGTAAAATACATTTAAACAATGTTTTAATAATAATTATACTGTAAATGTGGATAACTAAAATATACCAAACCTTTTAACGTATTATAATAATATTATATTATAGTATAATAACATTATTATATAAATTATTGTCACAGCGAAAACACTTTTTTTATTTTCCGTGTCAACATTACAATATTTATTTTTTTAATCTAAACAGTTTTTAGATATTTAAACTATGTAATATGTATATTATTTTCCATTAAAAATTGTATTCTTTTACCTCAACACATAATGAATATTTGTAGTGTGCTGTCGTTGGCTGTTACGACTTTTGTACTTATATTGTTGCAATAAAGTTGTAGTGATGCTCAGATTCTATAAGAACATTATTGAGTATATTTTATTACATATAAGAATATTTTTTTTTCATTTTTCTTATTATTAAATAATTATAAACACAATTTTTCCATCTTTTCTCTTCAACGACATCGATAGCGAAACAAATGATATAATTATATTATATATTGCCGTTGTTGTGCACGAGGCGCATCAACGACATTAACAATAACGCATACAAAATAATAATGTTAGATCAATTTTAAAATATAACGAAAACGTATAGTATAGGTGATTGTGAGTTTACGCTCTCATTTTCCGAGCAATATCTTTCTGGTGTTTCCAAAGTTCTGGCCGGCTTGTGTAGCGCCTTTGTTCTGTCCGGCTTGTAGTCCGATGACGCCCTCTCCGGCCCGCAATTGCATTTCAGTAAAATCGCGCTTGTTCTCCTCTGACGGCCTTGGTCCCAAGGATGGGCCTCTCCACTCTGGGTGTTTGTGCGCCTAAAACCATCGATGGGTATAAATATTCTGCTTCTGGTATCCGAGTTATGTTGTGTTAATATGTTCGTTAAGTACATGTTAAAGACCTCAATTAATGGACTACGCAACCCTCCCTACATCATAACGTAACATAGTTCCCAAAATTGTTAGAAAGAAACAGCTGGCCAATCACACCGGTTTTAAGGTTAATATGTATAATGGTTTAATGGTGTTATGATAACTTTAGATAAAACAATTTGGGGGGGGGGCTATAATAATATAAATTAACACTTCGTATTAACATAATATTAGGGGCGGCGCCAGTGACATGGTTGGGGGGACGAGCTGAGTCATAACTTTCAGAAAACCTACGATATTACAATAAGTTTTTTTAAAAATTATTTTGCTTTTAACAACATACATTATTTTTAGAAATACGGGTTTGGAAAGGAGCGGCCCCTGCATAGTATATGTTAAGTAGATACTTAGTTACTTAGATACTTAGAGGTTAAGTAGAGAAATATTTGGGGGGCTTAAGGAGTATTTGAGGAGTAGGTCTCCTAATCATAAATGTACGCCTATGACCTGTACATAATATGATGGCTCCTAAAATATATTAATTATCTCTGTTAATATGAATAGATGAGATGGTGTTTGACATCTTTTTTTAACAACGTTGGCTCTAAGACCCCTATCACCCTCTCTTTCTCTCTCTCTCTCTCTCTCTCTCTCTCTCTGTATATATATATAGTTATATATAGATCTATAGTTACGTACCGTCCTTCCGATAGCGAATATCGTCATGGTCACTCTGTATACATTCTTTTGTTCGAACAAGTCAACAGACTGGAACAGATCGACGTCCGGGACACCGTATTCAATGCAAGCCTTTTGAAATCTACAAAGGGGCACAACAAATTCAATAAGCATCGTCGTTCATTAATACGTACTCATTACATAAGTACATGAGATACATAAGTACGCATTTATATTTGTTTGAAAACAGCAGACATTTACTATATACAAGTAATATGGACTCATATGTATGGCTGTTAAAATTAACTTGATTGATCAATAAAATTGTACAATAACCAAATAATATTAGGATTATGTGTTTTTAATAATTCGTATTTAATACTAAAAAAGCAGACAAGTGGATGTCACTCTGCTGTACAGTAGGTTACTTGTAGGTCACTGTAATGGATGGGGTTAAATTTGAATTCAATAATATAAAATCATCAAATACGAAAAACGATTCCGAGAAAAGACGGTCTGTCAGCATATTACATACATTTACAGTTTACACTTATTTACATAATTAACTATTTGTGTGCGACCTTGGTTTAAATGTTTGATCCTTAGCTATAAAAGTTGAACATTTCAGAAATATTTAACTACAAAATAATGTGAATGCTCAAACTACTTATCACTTTTCACAATTTATTTAATGATCCATCCACCGCATCTTTATTTACTCTGCTAAGGTATGTACTATTAAAATATTTAAAATGGTGTCTATATAAATCAATAATAATAATAATAATAACAATTTTGTAGGTAAAACAAATACCTATATCAACTTTCAAGTTAATAAATAACTACAATATCGTAATTATATTAAGCATAAAAAAAATATGTCACCAGTTCGATAGCAAGATAAACAAAAATTAAGCCACACTTAACAGTTTAACGCATAAAATAAACTAAGGAGGGAATCATAATAAAGGAACTGCAATATTTTTGATAATAACAAAAATAGTGTTCGACGAATTTTCAATCGAATTCTTATTGCAAAAGGTTATGTCAATATAATTAGAATAGGTTTCCTGTATACTATGAAATATATAAGATTTTACTAGAAAATATTATATGTTTCTTGAAGAATAGAAAATCATTTAGCATTCGATATTATAATAATAATATTATACGTACTGGCTAATGTTGTCCATCATCTTATAATCGCCACCTGAAGTGTTAATTTTGGGTATAATACCCGGTGCCAGTTTGTTCATCAGCTTGCATAACAAAACTCCGTCCCTGAGTGCTAGCTCGAATGGCAAACCTAAACCAATAAACAAGTTCGACCGGGTTAGGCGTTTATTTATCAAGGTATCAACATTTATTATTTTATTTTATTAACGGACATAATATGTCCAATATACAATGCAATTATTGTCACAATATGATAAAGTCAATTTACCCGGTGCAAACTTTTCACCAGTAACGGCTTCGATCCATTGCTGAGCTTCGGCTTCTTGGTCCAGGTCTCTTTTACCGGCAACCTGAAATAAAATTACCATAATAAATTCAATACGATTTCAACTAATCATCGTAGTAAACATTCGTGATTGCGAACGTTAAGTTATTTCAATCGAAATTTTCTACGGTCATGTCTAGTCTAATTGAGATCGGTCGGTTAACTTTATCTAATTTCGTTCACCCACTCTTTTGAATTTGGTTCTAATATTTAAAATCCAATGCATTAAAATTAATATTTATTGTTCGACATTTAAATAAAAAATCCTAAAATGTGGACTGACAAATTTCATGAGCAGACATATTTACAAATTAAAATCAGTACTCAAAAGTCTTATCACAGGATTATAAGATCCATCGCATCAGCAGGATTGACAAAAAGTATACTTACAAAACACAAATGATGAGTCTAATATATTATTATGTATCGGCGCGACGCCGAATTAGAAAGGATTAAAATATAAATATCCCGTTTCAATTTAAAACGAGTATGTTTAGTAGAGGTTAGTCTCTTTACTACCATATCGGGTTCTGATGTTCATGAACGCATATGGTATGTATGAAAAAATAAAATATCTTGTCAAGGTGACAATATCCAATCGGACCTTAATAGCATAGCTGGTAGCCACGTAAAATAAACGTCAACACAAAATATAAAAACATAAAATAATAATTATCCAGTGTTATATTATTACTATGCCATACTACATGATGTAAATTTCACGTTTGTTGTGAATATAATTATTACAATATATTTACAAAATGTAATCCACTTGAATTAATTAAAAATACGAGATCATTAAGCAGACATTCGACTGTATTTAAATAAAAATGACAGTGACACAATTGAGTGGCTTATAATAATATTCACCTATGTGGTTGGGTAAGTACCCAACACAAAAATAGTTTCAAAATGGATTAATGATCGTTTTAAGTTACATGTGTGAGAAGACATACATTGGAGCATTGGTGAGCATTAAGCATCGTGTCTTCATAAATATATTTTTTATTGTTATTATTCTTTTTATAGTCAACGGTCACACGTAATCAAAAACTTTTAAATCATATTTTTAATGGTTATCAAAAGTTTGACTAAGATCCAAGTTCTATTTGCAGGGAAACGTTTAATAAAACCTGAACCCCCTTTTCTTTGTAGAGGACCTTCGAAGTGGCACGTATATATACCTACGTATTTGATTCCTTGCCAACCGAGGTTTTATTTATTTCATATAAATAAAATCCGATAATATCGAAAAAAAAATGCATTGAATACACACACTCAATTGGCACACTCACACACATTTGTATCCTCACATACAACACGGACTCACATAAATCAACGACTGGCCTGTATTGCATTACCTCAGGTTACACTTCACATAATACGTGTATTTGGATTAAAACGTTATTATTTATAAACAACACGTGTAATGAAAATAATTAAGAAACCAACATTAATACATTTATCACTTATCCCACGCTATACATAATATGTTATGTAAATCGTATAGTTGTTCGTAAACACCTATTGCCACTGCAGTTAGTAACATAAAATTTGAGATAACAACAAAAAGAACCCTAAAATTATCCTTTGGTTGATTTGTAAAAACCTTGAACTGAATTAAAATAAGGAATATACTTGGTTTTTATATTTAGATTGTTAATGACGAGTCGACTACATCAGACTAACCGACTAGCTCTCCCCCCCTACAGATGACTATGAAACGATATTCTCATGATGTTATGGTGTCCCTAAGACATTTTATTAGACGTGATGAGTATGATAAAGTAGTCTAGTGAACGTGACCTTGAATTTTAAAAAAAGTGAAACTTTTAACTATAAATACATTTGTCAAAATTAAAATATGATATGGAATAAAGATTAATCCCGCCTAAATAAAAGTCAAGTATTCAATAAAGTTTAGCTGCATTTTTATGATTTAAATATTATTATGATTGATCGAGCTTTTATAGAATTTAAATTAGAATTAGAGTTGCTTTAACATACTCATAATAATTTCATTGTTTAGATAACCTATAGCACTGTTGTGGAATTGTATAATCACGGTTATTCAAACAATTAAATTAATTTTATAAAAACTAAAAAATTAGTCAATTTGAAATGTTTTCGTATATAGCTTAAACTTTGAATGTGTCATTGTAATATCATATTAAATAGATATATTTTATTGTTTTAATTGCAATTTAAATATATTCCTTGGTAAGTATACAAGACATCAGACATGAGTTAGGTACTTCTGAGTTATTACTGATCCTAAAGATATTTATATATATATTTATTATACAAATATACCTAAGTAAATATATTAAATAAGTAAAATATATATTTTAATACCTACACTTTCTAATAACACTATTTTAATCTGCATTATTCCACAAATTGTATAATAATCTTATTAGAATAATATAAGACTAATTCACAGGTGTTTACCTACTATCTGATGAATTATCAGTGATGATAACAGATTTTCGATAAATTACTACACTTCACTTAATATTTCAGAAACATGATGATGTTAAATATTACATATTATATAATATATATTATTATAAACATTATTATGATATAATATATTGAATACAATAATTCATACTTTACCAAAACCTTAATATCAAAGAAAACTATTCCAATAGTTAGCCCGAACTTTTAAATAAAATAATAGTCAACTATAGGATAATTGTAAATTACAGTTTGCTAAGCTTTTCTCGTGGGCGCCCGCTGGGTGGTACTGTGGGGCTTGCCCAACCAGCTTTTTAGTTAATATTAATTATTTTATCACTTTTAAATACAAAAAAATTGTATGGACGGTGTTATTCGAGATTTATGACTTCATATTTATATTTCTGAGGGAGCCCTTGACTTCTAAACAAATCTGTTATAATGAATAGAGTGAAACCTCCCTTAATAAATATCTCTAAATAGCGGACACCTCCGAATGGCGGATATTTTTATGGCAATTTAAGTTTTGATTTCGAAAATTATACACCGATATCAACGATAGAACGAATATGTCCACGCTAAATGAGGTAGAAAATGATAAAGAAAAATATAAGATCTAAGATCAAAAAAAGGATCTGACTCCACAAATAGAAAGTCTACAGGAGGCACTGGCAACAGTGAAAGGTGTGCGTGAATATATTTTTTCAATCCATATTCCATACACAGAATCCTCCATTTTTCTCCAACGCAGTTAAATTACAAGATTTCTTACTACACGAAATTACTATGCATCGAGGTCTTAAACAAGCTAAAGTAACTGATTTGTTCAATAAATGTTAATTTTTATACTATATGATATTTTAAATTTATTTTTATTTACATTTTCATTAATTTTTACATACATAATAGTATCATAATTTTAAATAATGATATGCACAACTAATATTTATTTATTATTAAAATAACACAAATACAATATATACCTATATCATTATTATACATACGTGTATATTATATAAATATTGTATATTATATTATGTAGTTATTATTTCTCCAAATTATTTTCGAAATTTTTTTTTCCCCTCTGAATAGCGGACACCTCTAAATAACGGATAAAATTACGGCGACCGAGAGTGTCCGGTATTTAAATGTTTCCCTATAGTAAATTGTTTGAAAATCTTTTAAGTATAAAAGAATTCATACATCTTGAAAATCTAGCCTTTAGTTAAGATTGTAAGATCAAAGCGAACTTGTAACAGGTGAAACTGTTAAATACCTTTTTACCTTTCATATCTATATTATATTTAAATTAAACTGAATTAAATCAATATTTCTTAAATTATTATAATAAATTATAAAACTCTTATCAACTACCTACCTACTAGTAAACTAATATTGTCATTCAAATAACTATTCTGCTATTTAAATTCGATGTGTAATAATATTAAATACTTTTGACCATATAAAATTGATAACTAACTTTAGGTTCACTAATTTTATAAAAATGTATGTATTTTGTACGATTGTTAAATCATTAAATATTTTATTTTACCTGCCACAAAGGACGTCCACTAGGCATTGTATTTGTTTGGTTTTATGAAAACGAAGAAAAAAATGATATTTGAAGTAGCTTCAAACGAATCGTGTCTGTCGGATGGCTGGACTGTTTGTGTGCGGAATAGGCGATTACACTGTCATGCCAATGAAGCTTTTCTGGGTTTTAAGAAGGGCGCGTTCACGCTAGAAACCTTGTCCCACGCACACGCACACACCTTACAACCAAACTAATAATAATAATAGTAATAACAATAATAATAGAACGACTGAAAATTAAATGGTATATGAATAAAATAAACAAGCATTAATAAAATATTATATAAATACACTTTCGAACCGTTTAGGGCATGGATCCAATTATTTAATGGTCATACCATTATTTTAGCAATTTATACCAGTAAAGAGTCGGTGGATTCAATCCAATCAACAATAATTCCAATATTAATAACACAATAAACGTATTTAAATGTGATTATACCTAATGAATAGACTGGATAAATAAAAAAACATTTTTTTTTTTTTAATAAAACATTTTACCTACACAAAAATCAACAATACGCGTGTATTTTAATGTAGAATCACGGCTAATTTAATGGAAGAATCATCCAATTGGAAAAATACAATTTTCATAAATAACATTATAACTGTATAACATTGTATTAGGTAGTTATTTAGTATTATTAAAATAATACTTAAAAATATTGAAGAATCTATTAATATAATCCTTTGATCACTGTCTTTATTACTCATTATGACTCAATATATTATTACTCATTTTTGTGCTTTTTCAGGTTTTTTCATGGTACAACCATGTTTGTAATATCTGAAATAATTTACTAATAATTACATAGTTGAAAATATCATTAAATATTTATACTTTATAATAACTATATAATATCCAAGGCTAAACAAGTTAAATAATATTTTTAACTCCTTAAGTTAAATTAGTGTAGAAAAGTGTAAGTTAAGTTTAAAGTTAGTTAAAAATGAAATATATTATTCATATACTTATTTAATAATATTCACACTAAAAATAACTTCTTTTTCTTTTGTATTAATGTATTAATAATAATAATATTTATTTATTTTCCACCAATAGTTTTACAATTTATGAGTAAAAATTCACTAGTCATAATTTTAAAGATAGAAATACCAATATTATTTATATTTTACATTCAATAATATTGTTCAATCTGTAATTTAAGTGCTAAAAGTATTTAGTGGGCATGCAATCGTATATGCACAATAAATGAAAACCCATTTTTTTTCATATAATAAGGATGTATTTCTATAAGCACCACTTCAACAAGACCAATAAATTATTTGATATATACCTATATATATAGTTGTACGCCAACCTGTGTAGATAACTGTGGTAACATAGGTATTAGTGGTATTATCATGAAAAATAAAATATCAGTCGTATAACTGTATTATATTGTAGTCGGCGCTTTCCATTACCACACAAACATGACCATATACCGCACAAAATGCATAAACCAAACCGCACACAACGAATATCACGATGATACTGCTCAAATGTATTGAATATAAACATTTTTAAAAATATTACATAGTATATTATGTAGAATTAAATTCAAATCAAATTGATTAAAAATAGCATCTATAGTTTATATTCTTATAGCCATAATTTGTAGTAGTAAAAATGTAATAATTTAAATATGAATATATTGTAGATATCTATATATTGGTTTAAAATGTAAACTTCTTTTTTCTAAATACCTAGGTACTTATTTTATACAAACATCAGGTTACATTAATTAATGACAATACATTAAAATTGTTTACAAGTTTTCTGAGTAACAGACAACAACTAACCACTATCGGATCTCATTACAGTGATCATTGTTGTGTTAACGATTATGGAATCACTCAAGGTACATCATTATTAATTTTCGAGGATAACATAGCACTATAGTTTATTTCGTAGATAATTGTGTGAAATTGAAACACACTGTAGAAATCGATTTACGGTATATATATATATATGACTGGATGGAAAAAATGTGTTATCACTTAACATAAACAAATCGGTTTGCATGCCAACGATTGGCGATACAAATCTCATGAATTTTCAGGTAGACGGGAAGTGGTCTGTAATGGGGCTAGTGGAAAAACAGCATAAACATTATAGGTACACAGCGTCCCCGTTACAGCTTATCACTTTATACTGCCAATGCGCTCCCAGATTATTCCTGATGGATATAACTTCATAATGCATAAATGTGGAACTTGTATGACAAATTGTAGCTGTAAGCCAAATAAAATAGTATCATCATTCAAATATTTTGGAATGACATTAGATTTTAACCTAAAATAGTCAGAAACATACAGAATATTAAAAATAAATTGAGGAGTTTAATTGTATTATTTTACAAAATTCGATTTCTTGATAAATCAGTTATAAGAAAAATGTACATGGAACTAGCTGTGTAATTGTATTCTATTATACGGCAAATCATGTTGGGGGAGGGGGGCACTAACAGAAAATACATTAATACATTGCATATTACACAAAAATTATTGTAAAAGAAGCATAGACACTCCCTTCCATTAAAATACACATCAGAGGAATTATTCAACCATACTAATATATATTATCTGTTTATAAATTATACATTAGGAAAATTTTAGATAAATCCATTCAAAACCGCACACTCAATGCTACAGAGATAATAGACAGAAGAACAGGAAAATGCATTATACCGTCATATACTTTATTAACTAGTTCTAGAAACTATCTCAATCGCACGAGGAAAACTATTTTCAACAATTTAAATAACGAAGTTAAGGGTCTGATAAAAAGTTTATGTGAAAGTCAATCCATAATACCAATGATATGATTAATAAAAATCAAATAAAAAAGGCAATAAATAAAATAGTTAGCGATCTCGATGATAATGTGTGTATCAATTAAATTATAAAAGGTCTGTATGTCTAAACATAATATAGTATAATATAAAATTTGATGCTAACCTATTTGTAATTCGTATGTTAAATTTTTTTCCTAAAGTATCTATTTATTATGTTATGTTTATTTGATTAAATAATATATTTATTTGTATACGTTTTTACTATTAAACGAAATATAATATTGTTGAAGTCCGTGTACCAGATACGAGCTTATAGCTCAGTTGGCGTACATATCAGCTATTACTAATGTATTTTATTTTAATTATTTGACTGATACAGTATAAAATATATATAATTTAAATATTTAATATGTCTTGTTCTTTAGGTAGCCAAATTAAATTTTGCTTTTAAAAATCTTAAGATATAATTACAATTTTGAACGCCGCATAGGCGCATATTTTATATGTTTGGACCTTTGTCAAGAAAGCAGATTTTGTTAGTTTTAATTATTTCATATTCTATATATTGGTATTTGACGATACATCAGTGATAGAAAATAAATTTATAAATATAAACTGGTGCTGCTATCAAATTCTTAGGTTAACTGTCTATTATCCATTGTTAGCTGCTTGGTAATTTTCAATTGTATAACATACTAAATACTTATTATTTGAATTCAAATAATATATACATCAGTAGTCGCTGTAATATAGTAGGTACCTATCTTAAATATTTCTACAATAGCCAATAGATACTAAATCAAAAATTAAAAACTGTCTCCCTTCCCTTAAATGATTTGACCGACACCGTACAGAAAATTATTATTATTATTGTTATTATACATTATCATATTTTATTTTAACACATTCGCCTATCGATAAGTAGGTACATTGTAATAAAGTTGTAACCTATAATATACATAATATAATAATTTCCTAAAAATGTATTTTTTTACACTACAAGCCATAAACTTAAAACAATTTTATGTGACGTCATATTATCATTTTGTATGAAAATGAATTGTTACAATATAATAATATGACAACTTAATCCTCTCATTTAATATTTATAGGTATACTATATCTAATCTATTTTTGATATCGTGAGTAAGAATTTCCAAGAGTGAAATCTACAGTATAATCTACGTAATAAATTGTGTTTACTCTAAACTATTTTTACTCAAGTATATTTATAAGAGGAGGGTAATTATATCGTCGAGAGTAATGTTATTATGCTTGTCATGCCAGCTGTGGCGGGGGCGGTGTCCAATCGAAAAATAAATGTCATTATTTTATTCTTATCCTGATTAACCCAATAAATGTATTAAAATATTTTTCTTTTCAATACATAATAATATAAAGTTAGCTTTCATAATGCAGTGTCCAATTAAACAATTTTTATTTGATTACCTACGACATTAATGCTGGATTGCACAAAGCGTTGATTCGTTTAATGAATCACTACAATTTATCGAGCTAACGGTGGGCCACCGAATAACGTTTGAGGTTAGTTCCCTATTAATTCATTAAAATATGTTTAATGATTGCAACTCGGTAAAAGTGATTATTAAGCCAAAAAAAATTATTTAAAAAAAAAACAAATCTCAGTGACTACATCAAAGAGCAATTAACAACATTAATAAGATTACTACCTACATGGCTACATCGTTGTTCGACCACATGGTTTGATAAAAAGTTTAGTATATTATACATATTATTGTTTCTTTTATTATTATATACAGCATGCCCAACGTGACCAATTCGAAATTATGCAACGCCAAACAAGAGCATTTTTCAAAACCATGTATTTGAATAGATTATATGAATTACGGAAAAAATTAATATCGTAGTATAATATGTTTGAATATAATGAAACAATACTACACATAAATGTGATCTACTTTTAGAACACATATATTGTGAATCGGTCAGTATTTTTAGAGCGTTCTGTATACGCTGCCATCATTATTTTCAGTAAATCTGTCGTTTTTGTAATTTTTTATGACAGCGTAACGTCCTTCGTTGGAAATCCGGAGATTTTTGGAGTAATGCCACATCGTAGACCGTACTACACGTTTATTTGGCATAAAACAAAATGCATGTGTTTACCGATAAGTGTAAAATAAAAGTAAAAAATATGTTAATTAATGCGCTTAAAATGCACAAGACATTTTCAACAAAATATAAGCATTTCAAATGTAAAATTCAAAATACATACAAAGGCATACAGAAAAAAAAATTTTAAAATATTACATAGATACACAGGTACCTACTAAATAGGCATTACACGACTATACGAGTATCATCGATTGTTGATAACAGTTGACTATGAATTACGATAAAGATACCTACTTATATAATATATATTATATTTTTGAATTTAGTGTAACAGGTTAACTATTGTGAATTATTTCTAAAAACAATAATTTTAAAGGACCTCGAATACAATGAAAACGATACAAAACTATAAAATAATGCTATTCAAACTTAGAATATTATTTTACTACATTCAGAAATTGAGACTTAACTTTAAAAATGTATCAATTAGGTAGTAGTTAGGTTGAAACAAGACAATAATATGAATATGCCATGTACGGTCGTATATTACATCAATTTTCAAAAAAGAAGCACATACAATTCCTTAAAATGTCTTAGCTATAAGACTATAGTAGAAAGTAGTATTAGATTTTTCTACTACAATGCTCCAAACGAGAACTCATAATAAATGCAATATATTTTGTTAAGTATGTGTGCTTTTATGCAATTATATTTGAACCGTTCAAAATATTTCATTTGTTATGCGGCTCTAGAAGTAAGTACATAATATAATATGATCATGGTACAAAAAAAAAAAGTCCAACTAAACGTAATCTGAAATACTCGAGAATACGAGCCACCAAGTCTGCAAAATATCGTACGTAGGAACTGCTTATTATAGCGAATACGTATTAATACAACAATGTTTTCTCCATCTGTGCCAATACGCTTTTTTATTCAGTACCCACTCACCCACATGTAGATGAGTACTCATCTTAAAATGTTCGAAACATAGAATTTAACTACATTGTTCAACACAAACATATTGCGTTACAACAACGAGGTAATTACACCGTAACAAAATATGCAACGAAGAAAAATTTAGAAATATGAAATAATATATTCAATAATATGTAGAAGGTAGGTTACTTAGGTACTATTATATGTGAATAAATGATAATATATACGAACGACCTACGGTGTAAGTTTACGTTTACTAGTTCGGCCGTAACGAGGTGTAAAGTTATAACCAAACCTAACCAAAGCTCTACCGCAATACTGTATCGTACAGTTCTTTGAGTCTTTGGCACTTCGCGTCTAATTCGTTACGACGAAATGTCGTATGTCGTATTTGTATGTAATTAATGAATTATTGTCTATGACGTATACACATGATGGTTTAAGCGGAGCAAAACGTTATCAAAGAACTCTTAGAGACATTTTAAAGCATACGTCTAATACGTAGAAAATAGATAAATGTGCAGTATAATATACAGCGATTAGAATCATGAATATATTATTATATCTTTTGAACTCTATGCAAAATATTAGATTTAGGTAGAAGTAGGTAGCTATGGACAATATGGAGTATAATAGGACAACGAATAGAACATTTTTTTTACAATTACTAGTTACTACTGGTTTTCATTACTTTACGTTTCTTATAGATATTACCTAAAAATCAATAATTTATTTAAATAAAACATGATTATACTAAATAATCTGTGTGTATCTATTCAAAGTTAGAAAACGTAGTCGGAGGTTACCATAAATAGAATTAAATGATATGTTTAATAAGGACGGTTAGCCTAGGCGGCTAAACCCTATTAAGCCCTAGGGTCCTAGAGATTACTTCATGATCATAACGTATAGGATTTTCATTCCGCATTGTTTTTATAATACTGTAATAGCTACAAATAGGTGCTGGCTAGAAAACCATAGACAATTATATGGTACATGAATAGGTCATTCATATATATCTTTCCTACTTAAATAAATAATATACAATAATGGACGAGTCTACTACATAGTCAACAAAATCATGAATTACTACACTGAGTATAACCATAAATCATAATAGTCATAACTTATAGTTATGCCGGCCGTTAAAGATATAGGTACTGGTTTATAATAAGGACAATTTTTTTTATAAATCTTGCAAATTTTTTAATTAAATAATCAGTTTCAAATTTCAATACTATTATATTTTAACATAGATACGTTTTTGGGCTAGGTACAACTTTTTTTCTCTAACCAAATTATGCGAGACAGATTTTCATAACACTTTGAATATTGCCATAGAACCGCAAATCAACCATAGGCGTGAGCACGGGGGGTGCAGGGTATAATGCAAGTGTACCGCCTGCGGCTTTGTAGCATGGCAGTGGCTATTTTTTCTGATTTTCCAGAGTGCACACTATTATTTGAATCTGATTACTAATGATTGTGAAGGTAAGGGTAAATTTTTGTTAGTTTTTTTCCACTTATTGTTCATAAATAATTTTTTGCTACGTCAAAATACTTGACAATTGAATACAAGGTTGTTCATAAGTTGTAATTTATGGAAATTTAAAATAAAATGAGCATAAATCCATACATTATTTTTCTTACGAGAGTCTAAAGTTAGAATAAAATTATAAAAATTTAAAACCTTTAAAACCTAGTAACGTCCTAGCGTCGTCTTGAACTTTAGTTCCTATTCATTTTTCAAATTTTAAGGTCATAAGTTGAAATGTATGTTCCGGGGATATAAATATATAGTAAAATAAATAATTAACAAAATATGTCATTGGTTATTTTATTTTTGTATTTTTTTAGTAAATGGTGATTATATTTTTTTATACATTTTAAGGTTCTCACTGTTATACACAATTTTACTTTCAATTCATAATAAATAATAACCAACACATAATTTTGTATTTCATACAAATAGAAAATTTACAAAATAGAATATTTTTTTTGAAAAAAAATGTTCTAAGTAAAACCAAGCCAAACATTTTCAATATTTTATATGAGAAAACATAGATGATGAAAAAATAGTAGAGGTAGATAAGGAGTAAAAGAGGAACGCACCTGCAAGCCATATCCTATGAAATCGACAGTAGGAAAAAATTGAATTAAATTCCTATCAAAATATAGTTTGCTACTATATAATATATTTCACTGTATCCAAAAACATATCTATGATTCCTCAATTTTCCTTGCAGAGGACAAATATCTATAGTGGCATCTGCAATGCCACTTATATGACATGTACAAAACTACAAACTACATTTTTGTATTACTATTATTATTGATTAGGCATTGTAATTAGTAATTTCCTACCTAATAATTTGAGTGTTTTTAAGTTGTGACTTATTATTCAAACTAAAATGATACATAAATGTTTGAATTGTGGCTCCACTTTAAGAAAAAAAGTTTGCGTGAAACGAGTATACGCTCGTGGATGAAGTGAAACTTCTTTCTTTCTGTTCTTCAGATAAAATTAATTGTTTTATTTTTGGCTAAACAAAATTATTACACATATTTTTTTTCATTCGACTTCGATGCCCAACTGCCTGGAAGCATTCTTGATTGTCGAGTATGATTGTTATATTTTATTTTCAGCTAGCGACTATTTTTTACTATTTTTTTATATGCATGTAGGTATACAATAATGTACGCGTTTATTTTAATTTTAATAGATAACTCAATTGTTTATTAACTTGGACAAATTATATTGCGATAGAAACCTTCTCCGTGATAAAATCTTCCATTTAAAAATAAAATTAGAATAATCAGTAGAGAAGTTTTCGAGTACATTAGTGTCAAAGGTTTATATGCAAAAGGGGCGGTCCATGGCGCCGACCGTACCCGACCGTCGTTATTTTTTCGTACCCTCTGTAAAGAAGTTTCACTCAAAAATAAGGATGACCATACGTCCATGTCTTGATTTTTCATTCGTAAAGTACACAGCTATTCCATTAGCATAGATTTCATTAGATTAACATTTGTTGTTGGTTAATGGTTATTTTTTTATTTATTTATATTTAAATATATATATATTTTTATAACATCAAAGACGATAATTATGGTTTATTATTTATTTTTTTAAATTTGTATTATTTTTATATTAGAAATATCTGTTTACCTTTTTTTTCACAATGCGATATTGAAATGTAAATGAACGAACTTGCATACGAATTGCAAATAATAATATTAGGTTCCGAATATTGTCGATTCCGGTAGACGGTAATAAAGAATTCCGAATTGTTTTACGTTTGCGTTATCACCTATCACAGTGGTGATGAAACTACATTTTAATATTTCTTCGTGTAGGTAGGTACTCATGTAACCACTTTGGTAACTAAGTTGGTATGCTCTTTGATCACACGTCTTGAACGCACGGTATGTCCCATACATGCAGTGCAGAATATTATCAGCTATGTAGAAAACCTCGAGATGACAATAAATACTAATCGATCGCAAGATTAATAATCTAGCGACCACGTACCATTATACGAAAGATATAATAATAATTTCGAATTACACTCGTGAAATTGTATAACAATTTAATTCTGTCGTTTTTATCCTTCTTAATCGGTGCAACAATAATAGGTACATTATATTATTTAGGTTATAAATACGAGTGAAATGTCGGCAAAAATTTAGGATTAAAACCAACGTACAAATGTTCAATGAATGATCCTACCTGTAGCTGAAGCCGGGGGACACAAGTGTGAGAGAAATCGTTCCCTTAAGCGACATTTTCGACTAACTTTTCTATCAAATCGGCTGCCATTTTCATGGCGGCTGACACATACGTCACAGGAGATAAAACGCACCCCCGGGACGTGTGTGACCAGAGGTTCACCGACAACTGTAGCCGAACGTCAGTTTAGGACGGGCATCATCTAGGAGGGGAACTGTAGACAGTAGTGTGGGACAGGTCATCGTAGCCACGCGCTGGCGTACATGATATGACAAACCGCAACTCCACAATGTGTGCGACAAGTTTTCCGGTAAGTTTTCTAGTAAATAAAAAATATTTTATCTTTCCTATGAACAACGTGTACTTAACGTAAAAATCTAAAACGTATATCATCTAGACTCTAAAGCATGCGAGGGGACACGGCCCCCGTTGCCCCCCTGAGTGCAACATTGCCCTAAGATGTCAGTGCATTTAGCGCACATTTGTTACCTGTAGGTGGACGTCTCTTAGTGCTTCTTCTGTGAGCAAATATCATATGGAACATTTATCTGCCGGATATGACCGACCGTCAATGGCTGTCGTTGGTGAATCTAATTTGGCACACGTTTAAATGGTGTTCTTTCTTTGATTATATGTGGTACCTATGCGTTTATGGTCAAAAATGGTATCAGCGATGATATAAAGGGCATTTGGTTCATGAATGGAAATTGAAACAAAGTAGTGTTTCCAAATTCTTACGAAATGGTATAAGTTGCTAGAACTATTTCTTTGCCAATTATACTTCCGCCAAATAAGAATTCTCCACCAAAATTGATGAAGATCGGTGTTTAATAATTTACCCATAATTTAAATTGAATAATAAATTCTGATTGAAAAGTGTTTTGCTAGCAAAAATGAAATGAAACTTGAGTAAAAAAATATTGTTTTTGATTTTGTATTTTTATGCAAACACAATTACATGTTATAAATCCCACGCGGGTCACTTTTCAGGTATACAGCCATCGTGTGTGTGTGCTATAAATTATAATCCCTCACCAACATGTTACACTTAGTACTTAGTAGGTATATGTCAATACCACTGCAACAACGACTAGAGTAAGTTTCTCGCAGTGTCGGGTTGAAATTCGGGGAGTGAGTCCCGAGATGACTCTTATTTAATATTCCGAGAACTTCCACAATAAGGTATCAACCGAATGCGCCCCCAATAAATAAACATCATATTTTTAAAGCAGCTCGAATGCATCCCTTTAATTAAAAGGCTACTTCCAAGTCCCAATATAAGTTACCACTAGAAATTGATATGACTTATACCAAAAAAATATTTGGTTATTATTATATATTTATTATTTTTGCTTACATATTTTTAGGTACATTAATTTGTACCTACACATTTAAAGTTTAATTGAGTGTACTAATGATTTATATAATACATTTTTTTATTTTTTTTCTTAGTTCTATAATACCTATACCAATCTAACTATTCATTTTTACAATTTTGAAAATTAAAAAGACTTAAACACGTGTTACTATTTGTATATTGCGGCACTACTTGGCATCTGAATTCACTACTCAAATTTATTGACCGTAAATGAGCCGTAGTCGTGCACAGGTATTATCGAAGTTAAATAAAATTCTGTTTCCCACCATATCCACAGTCGTAAAAATTACTTATATCATTTTATATTTATACTAGAATACAATGGTCAATAGTCAGTGTTATGTCTTAAAAGTTTAGGGTGCGAAGCGAGAACGCACTCGTCCGGCAATTCAATATTATAATATATTGTCGACCAGACTTCGAACAAACGCGGGCTATTGAAAGGGTAAAAACTAAAAATTAATTAGGACGGGACATCCCCGAAATTCGAATTTCCCAATACCAACACCCAAAGATATTTTATAAAATTATAAACGCCGCGGTGAAAAATAAGGAACGCCCACACACAATAATAATATTCTAATATAACTATACGTATATGTGCCTACACACCGTGAACACAAACTCGCAAGCACTCACCAGCGCGTGCGCCGCATATTATAATATATATATATATATATATAAGTATTAAGCGTATGTATACACGCAAAAAAAAGTAATAATATATGCTACGCTATAGTTAATTATGATTTTATAAATAAAACCGCACGGGGCCGACACGTATACCAGGAGCTGCAGCAAAGCATCGGCTATAGGGGGGGAGGGGGGGGGGTATGGCGGAGGGACCACCTAAATTCCTCCGAGATGAACGCAATAAGTGTATTATTATATTTTTAGTTGCGAGGGACGTCATCGCGTGTCCGCTTTCCACATCGCTCGCTGCACCGGTGCCCGGCGGCCCCGCTTTGTCCCGCATACGAGACGACGTTGCAGCAGCTGCGTAGTATTATTAGGATCACGCCCGATGACCTGTGCGACATGCGGTGACATGGTCGTGGCGTTTTCGAGTCCGTCCGCCGGAGACCTCAACGATTCTCGCGGCCATCGCCGAGAGGACGACCTCGATGACTTTAGGTAGGTACCCACCCACGTCATTATACGTGCCCACGGTCGTTATTATTATTATCAACACCGTCGTCGGCCAGCATCAAGCCAGCACAAACAATAATTATTGTAAATTTGTAAACAAACAGCGCATCATACGCATATAGTGTCTGAAACAAACGATAAGTATAGGTTATGTGGGTATAATCGTATGAAGTGACACATTCGGATAAAATCGTCTGCCTTTTTTCTCTCGACGTGTCCGTCGGTAGACTTTTCGACTGTCGGTGATTTGAACAATATCATTTAACAATCAAAATTCTATCACGGGGACTTATACAGGCAATTTAGCAACACCGACGTACGTCCGGACAGAAGAGATCGAATCGTCCTGCATTAAATAGCGTACCCACCTACTGTTTTTTCGTCTGAATTCGAATTTAAAATTGTCAACGGTCAATAAATCGTGGATTGAGGATTATAATTATTGGACTTCTTTGTCTAGACGTGATTCAATTTTCATTAAAATGTAGGCACGAAGCAAATAGGCTCGGATACTGTCTAAATTGAGTTCAACGTTAGTGTGAAGAAGAAGAAACGATTACAATTTGAGCGTATTTAAGAAGGAAAAACGAAGAATTTTTAATATCATTACAAAACATCAACAATAAATCGACAGGCCGGACTAAGGGAGGGGGTAGATGGGTAAAGGGATGAGTTCAATAGGTTCCCATCCCACACTGTTATGATGCAATCAGACAAAACCTAAGAATTCTATATTTCAATGCCATAAAAAATAAAAAAAATTTGAAAAAACTTATAATGGAAAATATTAAATACATATTTATGTTTTTGTCATACAGTGAACATCTCGATGCTTAAGGTTGATAATCGATAAGAACTGTCTATAGTTTTTACACAAAATATATGAAATATAATATTGATTTTTATATAATCTAATTACATACATTATTTAACCCTAACATTGATTAAATACTATATACGAGTTATTATATTTTAAAAATAATGTAGAGAGAATAGGATATCAATATTAAGTGTTCACTCTATACCTATCTCTATAGTCTATGGGAATTAATAACTACATAAAAACCGATGGTATTATATTTTTATTTAAAGTTGTGATTATTGGTAATGTTTTATCGTTCGGTATTTGTTACACCAATAGACAACAGTTGTATAATACAATATACACCTGTTGCAGCCATATATTACTATACTATAGTATATTACCTAAACGTCCCAAAACAAAACACCGACCTTTTGTACGTATTAAATTTAAAAATATTTAAAGAGATAAATTTATGATACCTAAGTTAATATGTTTGGCGGGGCTCTTTTTTTAATATTTGCTTCAGAGCCCATTATTCTATAAATTCGGACCCGATTAATCCAGATAACCTATGGATCATATTTTGATTTATTTTATCATGTATAGAAAATGCTAATCACAGAATAAAATACACTTACTAAGTATATCTTAGTCTGTGATGCTAATATAAACGTTTGGTGGTAATGTCAAGTATCTATAAGGTAATTCGTTTTTGAGTTATATGCCAAATTAACAAAAACAATGCTGTCAAATACTGGATTTGCGTAAAAGTTTTTACTTCATCAGTTTATTACCTATAATTACTTACCTACCTATTTTCCTATTACTCTCAGTTATTTTGAAAAGTGCAGAGAATTTTTACTTCTGACCCCCTTTAAAAACCAACTAGATCTACATCGCTTCTAGAAACTTGCACCCCCGAACTTGAAAATAAAAGCTTTTTACCTCCCCAAAAAGCGAGAACAGACAGAAAAAAAACAAATCATTGGGAAATAAATTCACATATTGCTTCATATTTTATTATTTTAAGTAATTTATTATAATATTATACTATACTAGCTGATCCCGTGGACTTTGTTGCCCGTTAAAAATGCCAACTCTATATGAGACTCGAAGGTGATAATACAAGCAGTATATTCTGCTAATTATCTGCTGTGGATTAATGAAATAATATGTTTTATATATTTTATTTTGATTGAGGACACGCCAATGAGCGACTATAAGCGCAACTCAGCCAAATTGGTAGGTAATGTGCGAAAATTCAATTGTATGCATGCTTATACCTGATCTGCACGATGAACCACTGCAGGCAACCAATAAACAAAAAAAAAATAACCATTTCTACTAAATATATTTATATTTATCCTATAACCATTGCAACCGTATATAAACAAATATTTTCTTCGCAAATCTTAAAATCTCTGTTTAAGCAACTCGCTGGGTCCAATTGTGAATCTAAACCATCCAGGATTCTGTCTTGTTAGATTAGTAAAATAAAATAAAATAAACTAAAATTGTACTCGCGCAGTTTTTCTGGTAACGCCAACAACGGAAAATGGAAAATGAAGTCGTAATAAGCGAATAATCATATTTAATACAGATAAAACCTAAATTTTATCTCTACTATCGACTATTGCGTTCTATGTAAAGAGAATATTACAGCTATAAATAAAATCGAACGGAATAAAAACGATACGAAAATTTTCACTTTACAATATTTTAACTTTACTTTTTACAGTGAAACATAATATTAATACCTAATATTCAATACACGACATATTTCTCCATGTTGGTCCATTTTTTTGGTGTTGGCCGGAGGCCCCATTTTAACGATTAATTATGTCATACCTATGAACAATTTTATAAGCTATAAAGCTTGCTGTAGCTTTTTCAATTCGAAAAAACATTCGGGAACTCAAAACATAAATCATCAAAAAAATTTTTAAAAAAGGATTTTTAAAACCTCAGCCTGGCAATAATTACGAACAATTAAAAAAAAAAAATTTTGAGCCAAATCGGCCGGGCCGTTCTCAATTGATGAATTGTTATACATTTTTGGCTCCATTTTTATATATATATACATAGATAACTTAATTACTTAGTTTTGTTAAATTATTACCAATATATGCCATATGGAAGAAAAAAAAATTGTTCAGTTCAGAATCTAAAAATTAAACTATTATAAAACCTAATATGTTCTACATGTTTATGCTATATTATAAAGTCACAAAACAAAATTTAAGGAAAAACGAGAATTTTTAATCAAAATCGTTATGTCAACAAGTGTGATCCGACCCACACATCCCCCCTTAGTATACGCATCAGAGTCTACAGATGGTATAAGCTTAAATAAATGCGGGAGGCTCAATAGAAAATAATTGATTCTTAAAGTGGGAGGTGGATGAAATAAGTTGAGCCTAGTTGGGTCGTTTTTACATACCTACCCAAGTAGTGGATATTTGATGAAATAGTGGAGTTGTTTAGAACTAGCTGAGGAGAAATGCTTTTGAGAAGGGTACATTAGTACGTGTGATGATTTGGAACTACAGTTAATTTTGATTTTCCACTTAGTGTACAAAAAGGATAGTAGAGTTGAGGGGATCTTGGAGGTTATCAGCAGATACTATGACTGCGGGCTGCGGCCAAGGGTGTTACCCATTTGCGCCAAAAAAAAAAATGAATTCGTTTTGGGTATAGCCCATTTGTGCCAAAATAAAAATGGTATGTTTTTTCCAACAGCCCATCACTTGCGTCAATTTACCTGTGTAAACATTTTAAATTAACGACTTGATTAATTCTTATATTTTAAAGACGTCGTATCTATAACGTATATTAAAGTTATTTTTATAAGTCTATAAATTTTAAAGTTTTGTATATTATTGCGTCGAAAGATAAACTAACAAGTTTTATATCAGTTTTATTAAGGTGTATGTTATCGGATATATACTATATAGGTATCGTTATTCGTCAAAAGAACGATCGCAGTGTGATTTCATCAGACATTCGTTACGTTACACTAAATAATATTCTCGAATTAATTAATTATTTGAATTATAAATCGTAAGAATGGAGTTCACGACAAGCACAAGAGGGAAGAAAATAGTTGTTGAAAATGGCCATAAGACATAAGTATTTTTTGGCGTATACATCTTCTAAAAATGTTGAACGGTGGTGTTGTTTAATTAAAATATGTCCAGCAAAAATATTAATTGAAGGTGGAAAAATTATTAAAAAGCATGGTATGTTGCAAACATTAATTTTTATTTTAATAAAATATGTTAAATTTTAATATAAATTTACTATAAATTTACCTACGTAATATATAAAACAAATTATAAACTGTTTTCGCAATACCTATTAAAATTTTTATTTTTATTTTTTTTTTTTCGTATTACTCTGATAATATTAACGAAATTCACTTAAATTATACGTTATCAAATCATAAATGATTTTAAATTTTAATTTTATAGACTCCTCGCATAATCACGAACAATGTACAACTATTGCAAGACAAAATGTAACGACAGCGTGCAAGCGTGTGGCTGTCGAAGACATAAGTATTCGTCCTAGAAAAATTATTTTAACTGAAATGAATAACCACATAACTAATACACATTTCACTATATCTGATGTATCCGCTAAACGAAAAAGTATTTACTATGCTCGTAAAAAACTCTCCCTCCGAATCCTAAATCGGTATCTGATGTGCATAAAGCATTAAACGATCTACAATTAACTACTTCTAAAAACGAAGATTTTTTATTTATTTATGACGAATCATCTAATATAATTATATTTACATATCACGAAAATTTAAAATATTTTATATTATTTATATTATTTTAAAAACACTCGTATAATTAACTATGATTTAAATAAAATTGTATAAATTATTATTTAATTGGTTATTATTTGAGGAAAAAATATATTACTTCATTATAATTATACCAGGTAAATTTGGCGCAAATGGGCCGTCTGAAAAAACATACCTTTTTTATTTTGGCGCAAATGGGCTGTACCCAAAATGAATCCATTTTTTTTAGAGCAAATGGCCGATGCCCGAGGCCAATGTGGGCGGTAAAAATAACTTTATTGTATGTGTACTCTGCTACAGATATGTTTTGAGTGGCTGGTTGATCAGTTGAGAAAATATTAAATAGAACCGGATATTGCTCATTGAGGAACTCCGGCGAGAATCGGAGATAGTACAGAAGTTTCCGTACCCACCCGAGTCCGAGTGACAAGGTGTCGATTTTTGAGTTATGATTTGAAGGATAAAGGAATATAGGGAATAGGGGGGTTGAATGTTTTTTAGTTTAAATAAGAGGCCAGCGTGTCAGACACGGTCAAGCCCTTAAGCGACATCCAGAAAAACTGTTGTACATCTGCTTATTTTAACAACCACCACCGATCGCAAGCAGCCCTTATATTATATATAATGCACAGTTGTAAAAATCTAGAATAATCTAGTTATTTATAAAGTTTTTAAGAGAAATAGCACATAATTTGAATGGACGCTACATCCACATGACGTGTTGTCTCCGTTTTACAAATGTACAGCACAGCAAAACAGTTTTGCTGGGGATAACTATAGATCCCTCTGTATTTATAGTAGAATTACCAAAGCCCATAACGCATAGGGAAGAACTTTATCTGTAACAGTGTGTCGTAGCGTTTTTATTACTTGGATAGCATAAAAACAATTGAAGTTATTAGTTTGAGAACATTAGGTTTTTTTCATTTAATTAGGTATTAAAAATTACTGGTCACAAAAAAATTATAACGCTACAACACAGATAAAGATCTTCCCTATGTGTCGTGGAATTTTGGTAATTCTACTACAAATACCTAGGAAGTAAAAATGTAAAGGGAATACAAATTTATTATACATGTTTGGATCTGAACAGAAGACATTTCTCAATAAATACAAGTAATTATTATTTATTAAAATAAGTAGTTTTAAACATAAAATAGGTACAACAATTTGTTATAAATATGGCACATAGATTTAAAATTTTATAATTTACAGAGTCTTACATTTATTTGATCTTATTAGAAGTAATATAAAATGAAAGTAGAAAGTCTTAACACATTTATTTTTAAAAATGTAAGTCTCACAAAAATTACATACAAGTATAAAATTAAAAATAAACAATAATTTAAAAAAAAAAACATCAGAAAAATGAAATCACAAATAGTAGTACAAGTTGCGTGGATAATTGATCCAGATAATAACATGTACCCAAACATATTTTTCTTAGGCAGGTATATAAATAAATTCATTATCGATCTTCACTGTCTAATTTAACATTATTACACAACCAATTCATACTATACACATAAATGTATATTAAAGTAAAAAAATATTATGGTTAATTGTAATTGTTCTGTAAACATTAATTAAAATAATATTGAAAATTAAATTAAAAATATATTTCACAGTTGTAAAATTTGTCTTAACAATAAATTATACTATTTATTAATAAATCACTGTAAGGAATGCAAAAATGGGCAAGAACACTAATAATTGGAATGAGACTAAATAGGCAAGATTGCAGTGAACTTTAAATATACTTGGAAAGTTGAACCCACCAAAAAAATAATTATATTTAAGAATCACAGAACAGTGGTTGGAGGTATATTTTCTTATACCAGGTCTAAATAGTTCATTCTTAGTCAGTAAATGCGTTAAACAACATATTCTACTTAGTTCAACAACATACTTAAATACCATATTTATTGGAAGCACTTAAGGTTTAATATGATTATTACTATTAGTTCTCGATACAGACTAAATCAATAATAAAAAAAATATAAACTAAAATGATATTTGAGCAAAAGAATAAACTAAATCTTAGCTTTTGTTTTAGTTATTTAGTAAGTATAACAAAAAAAAAAAATTCAATACTCGAAAAGTCTATTTAAATAAAGTCTTTGTATAGAATTTAACTTGATTATAATATGTATATTGTATACTACAAACAAATTATGATATCTGTTGGCACAAAATAAATGTTTAAATGTTTTGATCTGCTTTTGCTATAGTAAAAATTAATACCAAAAACACAATATAATTTTCAAAAGTACCTATGTTATTAATATATTGTATTAGGTGATTAGGAAATAAAAGTTAAATATTTTACTCTAAAAACATTTAGGATACAAAACAATAATACACCTTCAATAAATGTTGTAATAATGTATCATAAAATATAAAATTTAGTTATTTAAAGCAGTTTTTGAGATAATAATTTTAAATTCATATTGCAGCATTATGTATTATGAAAAATCACATATATATATAACAAATCTTTCATATTAAAAATGTTATCAAATTATATATTATTTTAATGTTGGTTCAGTAAAATGTTGTAAATTTTAATTCAAAAAAATAGTATACAATATTATGGTTTGTATTTTAATGTTTTACCCAGATCATTATTATAAATCATATCTAGTACCTACCTATATTTAAGCAACAGTAAGATAACTTTTCAATTAGTAAATGAAATTAAATGAGATTATTTGTTATGATTGGTAACATAAGTTAATTGTTCAGATTTCAAATTGACAAGAACTGTACTATGACTAAATCACAAATTGACTGGTCCATTGATAAATTAAACATTATTTGAATGTTTATAAACCAGTTTGAGTTTTACAAAAAACAAGTTTTAACTTACACATAACGAGTAATACATCTGTACCTAATATAAAACACAAAAGAATCTTAAATCTAAATAACTTCTAAACAATTTTTAAAAAAACTGGAGTTCTACATTGTCAGATTTCTGCAAAATCTTTCTAAAACAAAATCTTATTTTCAGGTAATATGTGATACAAAAAAAAATGTAAGGGACCATTTTTATTTAAAAAAAAAGATCAGTACCTCATACTAAATTCATGAACTGTCATTATCAAATATAATTTTTTACCCTCCTACATTATGGATTTACTGATATAAAACCAATTTTATTATACATACGTTATACTTATTAAAAAGTTACAACTCTAATGGAAAACATTGTTGTACTGCTATTTTTTTCATACAGAAATAGGAACTAGTATTAATGATAAGGGATAGCTGCACAAAAAAAAAAAATAAAATCATAATCTACAATTAGCTGCATACAAGTAAAGGGAGTAAACTATGTAGGAAATATTAAAATTCCTTAAGTTATTTGTTTTATATAAATTCATGAAACAAACTATAATACCAGTAAAAAGTTCTTCAAATTAGTATACCATTAGAATGTCATTTAATTTTAAGTTTCATCATGGCTATTTTCTGGTGATAATATTTGATTTGTCAAATTAGTGCTCTGCAAAAGACCTTTGCTTTCTTCACTGCCAGTTACTGATGCACTACTACTAGCACTGTACACGGAGTCATATACTGGGTTTCCAAAATGTCCACTAGGCTGTAAAACAATAATTTCAAAATATTAATATTACAATATATCAGCAAATACCTCATAATATATTACTTTTTCTTGTAATGGAAAAGAACGGTCCAAATGAACATCTTCATCATCTATATCATCTTGTATGTACATTGGGTTATTAACTTCTGCATTTTCTTGCATTCTTACATGTGAAAATGAACGACCTCTGCAAAAAAAATGTTAGCAATGGTATTTGTACATATATTAATAACAGATTTGCAATAGAACTCACCTTCTTCTAAGCTTGGTGAAATAATATGTAGTAGCAGTAATGACAATTGACAGAGCAATAATTAAGAATATTACCCACAAAGCATTTAAACTGTGTTTATTTTGATGATCCGAAGACGTATATTCTACTATTAATTGGGTTTGGCATCTATCACCAACATAACCTTTTTGACAACTAAACAAAAACATTTAAGTTTAAAAAATATTAATAATGACATTTTTAACATAAATATCAAATTATAATTACTGGCATGATAAGATCCCCATTGATTCTTCAGGCTCTATACATGTGCCACCATTTGTACAATAATTTGCACAAGTGAACCGATCAGTGCACCGTGATCCAGTCCACCCTGAACTACATTTACAATTAGGTTCATCAATACCAGAATTTGATTCCATGTAACATGTGCCATTATTATAACAATAACCCAAACAAGATCCAGAGTCCACTATTATATTACTACAGTCAGATGAACCCCAGAGGCCAACACATCTAAAATATTAAGTTGAAAATTTAAAAAAAAATTATATAGATAATAAAAGGTAACAATCAACAAGTAATTTTAATTTGTATAAAATAAATAACCAACTATTTTTTTTTTTTAATTACCTGCAGGCGGGTAGTCCATCAACAATGATACAAGTACCACCATTTTTGCACATTTCTGGATGACACAAATTCGTAGTAGTATTTAATTGATCACATAAAGGATATTTCCGATTAGGAGGACAATGTATAAGACACTCGTGATCATTTTTATCACATGTACAGTTACAAATATCAATACGACAAGTTGGATCTTTGAATTGTGGTAAACATAAACAAGCAGTTGAATTGCCATTGATATAACACGATCCTAAAAATATAAATGTATAAAAAAATATGTTTATAATACAAAAAGTTAGTAATTTTGTAATTGTGGGTTTCTTAATGCAACAGTCTTATTTTCTCAAAACAATTTTTAGTAAATTTAACAATATAATGAATTTTTATTATCCTTTTTTGGAACTGCACATTTAGTAGTAATATAATTTTTATTAATAAATATTGGTATTTTTGAAGAAACTAAAAAAAGGCCTATCATTTCTTATATTAATCTAAATTTATCAGTAAAACAATAAAATAAGTAAAATAGTATTGGGGAGAAATACATAATATCACACAAAAGCCATCACACTACTAAATTAAGTCTTATACTTTGTAACTCCTTACCGCCATTTAAACAATTATTATTGTCACAATTAACATATTCACAATGCGGGCCAGTATATCCTTCGTGGCATTTACAAATAGGACCATTGGAATCCAAAAAGCAAGTTCCCTAAACAGAAAAATTATATTATAGAAAAACTATTTTTACTTAATAATTGTTATATAGTATCTAACCTTAATACAGTAGTTATCACAATCTGATTTAGTGCATGAGGGGCCCATATATCCAGCGGGACACTGACATTCACCATGGCCAGAATCAGATAAAACGCATACTCCTCCATTTTGACAATCAACGTTCACACATTTTTCACAAAGTTCACCTTAACATTTTTAAATATTAGATAATTACAAAAAAAAAAAGTAATGAGATTAATAATTTGAGTTGAACACATATAAACTAAACCGATCTTAATAAATATATTTTAATTAAAAACCTGTAAAGCCAGCCATACAGTCACAAATATTGTCAATACAAGTTCCACCATTTAAACAAGGACTTTTTGAACAACCATTTGGAGGTACAGGAATTTCACATCTATCACCAGTCCAATAAATAGAACATAGGCACTAATAAAAATATATATATTTACATTAGGTATTTAGTACTATTATAACATTTTCAAAAAAAAAAAAACAACAAGTACCTTGAGTTTGTATTCTTCCAGTATCTCTTCATGGAATACATAACAGGAAGCTTTATTGTGACAGTATTTATGACATTCGTACACATTACATGTCTTTCCACCAAAAAATGGATTACATTTACAATAACCTAATGCTGATGTCATGTTCAATACACATTGTCCCATATCACATGGTGGATCACAAATTAAAGGAGGGGTTTGCTTATCTACACATTGAATGTCGTTCTAAAAATAAAAACATACATTTTTAATAGATTTATGTTAATTAATAATTATGTACTCCGTACCATTAATGTGGGAACTTCTACTTGGCCATCAGCACACAAACAAGTTCTATTTTTGGGATTCGTACTTAAAGTACACAATGCAGTATGATGACATGGATTTATAACACAATAGTTATTCACTAAAATATTAAAATATGTTAGGTAGTTACATAAAACTAAGTAAATAAATACTTACAGTCTTTTGAATGTTTATTCTCTTGCATAATAACTAAATCTGTAGCCCTAAATATATTTTTAGATAAGATAGTTATATTCTTATCTTCAAATTTGTCAATTTTAACAATTGTTGTCAAAAGAGATACATAAATTGAATCCTCAAATAACTCAATATTAGTTGGATGTTTACCTATAAAAAAAATACAATAGAACTAGTTTATTACAAATTCTATACTCCTATATGCATGTCTTAAAAATTAATTTAAAATTTAAGCATGCGAAAACTTGGAGTATTTAATTTTCCTTTTCTACTTCTTTGATATGATGAAACACAATTTTACATCGCAAAATTTGATTGATAAAAGTTGAGAGTTTAGAGCATTTTTAATACTTTTGAACAAGTTGTTCAATTACATCATTATTACTAATCATTAATCAATACTATTAAAAACAAATAACGCAATACCTTTGGGAAATTTATGTATAACTTTACGCCCTTTTCCATCAAATAAAACAGATTCTATAGTGTAAGGCTTGGTGTCTGACCAATACAAACGCCGGGCAGCATAATCAATTGTAATACCTGCAGGACTACGAACAGACTCACTAATGAATGTTCGTCTGTTGTAACCATCCATTGAACATGTTTCAATGCGTGGTTTACGACCCAAATCAGTCCAATACATTGTCCTAAATAATAGAAAATATATTAACATACATGATAATAAAAATGTAATAAAAAGTGATGGCTATTTTCAGACATGGAACAACTCAAACAGTTTGAATATTAAAGTATAATCAAGTTAAAAATGTTGGAATATGATAGCAGATCAATTTTTTTTTATAAGCCTCTTACTAGTATTATAATTTAAAATTTGTAGTGATTAATTTTTTTAAAAGTATGACAAAGTTCAAAAGTTTTAGAGGGTTAAAGATAATCAATTTCAAAAAAAGTTAGAGTTTGTATAACTTAAGTTTGAACCATGCCTAAAAACAATTTTCATGACAGTTAAATGTTAATCATACCCAGACTGAGGATCTAACACGATATTTTGAGGTTTACGGTCTGTTTCGAGTTTTACCAAAGTTCTAATATTTTTTCCTTCCAGTGTAGCTACTTTAATAGCTTTGGTCCTGTCAGAAGTTTCAATCCAATACAAATTTTTTGTAACCCAATCTATAGCAATACTTTCAGGAGTGCCTATAGTTTGAATCTAAATAAAATAAAATACATCCTTATACATGTATAAAGTATAACATTTAGAGCACAGGAAATAAAATTATTGAATCAGCAACTTACGATTTTTTTGGCAGTATTTACATCACGGGTAGTTTGATTTGATTTATCAATAATTGTAGAATATAAGGCTTTAGAGTTATGATCACTCCAAAACAGATATGTTGCATTTATTGTCCACAATATATCAATTGAATGTATTTTATGAGATGGTATTGTAACAGCAGAAAATTTAAATAAGTTCTCGTGGGATTTGTATGGATCAACGAAGAAAATATCTCCTTCATTGTTAGCCACAACTAATAATGCTGGAGTACCTATAAATGTTTTAACTCAAAGTATTAAATACATCTCATAAATATTTTTAGTGTTGTACAGAACAAAATATTGATCTTACCAATAGCCTGGCATGATTTATTAGGAAGAGTTACGCTATAACCAGAGGCACAATGGCAAGAATGAGTGGAGTTCTTTTTAGGTACGCAAATCTGAGAACATGTCCCAAATTGACATGATGTTTTGGTTACATTACATAGCTGTTCATCTGAATTATCTGGACAGTCAAAAAACCCATTACAACGAAGATGTCGGTTAATGCATAGCCCATTTGCACATCTAAATTTACTCGAATCGCATATTTCACTAGCACTGGCACCTAAACCAAAACAATCAAAACGTAACATTTTTTTTTATATTTCTATATCTTAAGTACACAATTTTGAACAAGCTGCTAATTACAAAAAAAAAATGCACAACTAAAAAATTGAAATCTATAAAATTGAATATAATACAAAGTTGAATTAAAGAGATTGACAAGATGACTTGAAAAGATGATTTAAAAGAAAAAAGAAATGAAATCGTAATATTTTAATAATAAATGTAGTTAGCATTTTTGTAACATAAAATAAAAATATACATAATATTTTCACCAATTTTTCATCTAAGAATAACTACTCACATGCTGTTTTAGTTTCATCAGAACCATCACCACAATGATCCAAACCATCACAGACATTTGTATTAAATACACAATTATGATTGTCACAGCGATATTTTCCAGGTGGACAAGCCACTAATGCACACATAGTTCGGTTTTCATCACTGCCATCGGCACAATCTTCTTCGCCATCACATCTATTTCCAAGTGATATGCAATCACCATTTTTACATACAAATTGACCATTACGACTAATTGAACATCCTTTTCCAAGTTTATCTGTACAATTCCACTCATCAGAACCATCAGGGCAGTCTTGATCTCCATCACACCTCCATTTTCTTAAACAAATTAATTTTTTTTATGTAATTAAATAGCTAATTTAACAATATAAATATTAATAAATTGTGTTCAACATACGGTGAAATACAATGATAGGACCCATTACAGTGAAAGTCATCACTACCACAAGTAACACGTGAATCACATTCATCCTCATCACTATTATCTGAACAGTTAATTTTTCCATCACATTTTTGACTAGTCGGTATACATCGACCATCAGAGCATCTAAAATCACAAGTTAATTGAAAATACTATTAAGGCTCAAAATTATTAAGCAATAAATTAAACCAAACATTTAAAGATAACAGGAATAGGATTTTTTTAACTATTCAAATTTAAAGCTATAAATCTACTAATGTTATGATACTTGTAAAAATCATCAATGTTTAAAATGCTAAAAAATAATGTTAAAGTAGTTAAAATTATGTTAATTATTTTAAAAGTATGTTAAATGGAAATAATGCATTGTACTTAGTATAAAAGTAAGATCAATTATAAATGTAAAAACATGAAAAAAAAACATAACAACATCAGTAGCATGATCAATATTTAATATTTAATAATACCGAAATTCATATTCTGAACAATTTCTTGGTGAGCAGCCAATTTCATCAGATCTATCACCACAGTCATTTTCATAGTCGCATCGCCAACGACCTGGAATACACCTAGTAAAAACATTTTTTTTTTTAATGATAAAACTATTGTTAACACATCAGTTTGATAACACCCTGTATAATTTAATTATTAATTATGATGATGGTTTCAGTAGTTGCCATAGATTCCACGTTAGGTTGTATTAAAAAGTATTAGAATAGATATTTATGTTTAAAGACCAGACAAATAATTAACAATCACTACCAGTGATATACTATTGATTATGTGCTATTAATATCTGTACTATTTATTCATATATTTTAAAATAAAGATGTACTTTACAAATTAAATAACAATCAATTCAAAATGTCAAATGAAAATGTAATAAAATAATAATATTATGTTAAATAAACTATAAAACAATTAAAAACTACCCTAATCATTTTTTTTTTTTTTTTTTTTTTTTTTAATTGATCCTGAGCCCGGCAACTACTGTGGCCATTAGCTATTAGTAGGTACTGTAGGTTTTTGTATTGATGGTTTGTAGGTTTTTGGAACGGTAGGGGTTTGTTTTGGCAGAATTTCGAATGGGGCACCCGTAGGTTTCTGCCATGCCCCGGGGGTGGGGGATGGCAGCACTTGCTCTCCGGTCACCGCGACTTGTCCGGAGAAAAATGCCGCCCGGTGGCCGAGGATTTAACTGTGACCGGCTGCGTCGCAGCGGAAGAGTCAGACCACTCGGTCACCTCGTCCCCCCCTAATCATTTTATTTACAGTGAACATTCAACTATTAGTGGGAGGGCATAAAAACCAATTAGTTGATTTTCCTGGATCAAAATATTAGAAAAAAAAATGAACGAGAGTTTATTTTAGAATTGTCCATTGTTAGTTACATTATTTTCAAACAAAGTATGTCCGTAAATTGAGTTAAGTTCAGATAAAAATATTGATTTTCTATTTAGTACAACAAAATATTAGAGTAATTTTTTTTTAATATAATTATGTAGGATTATAATAATGAGCTAGACTTAACTCTGTTACAAAGTGATTTCAAACTCTTAGTTTAAATGATTCATATTACATTTTAGTAAAAGTTTACTTACCTTCCATTAGCACACTTAAAGTATGTTGGATCACATGTTATGTTATAACATGAAGGTGGTTCATCGTCCATATCAGGACAATCATTTTCACCATCGCACATCCATGTTGCATGGATACATCGACCATTTTTACAACGCACTTCATCTGATGAACATGATCTCGAAGTACAATTTTCTGGTTCATCAGAATTATCACCAAAACCACAATCATATTCACCATCACACATAAACACATTCGGAATACACTTCCCAGTAATTTCACATTTGAACTGAAAAATATGTAATTGATATTTATAAGTTAAAACAAACCATACTTATACTATCATTAAGAGGACACTACATCCGCAAGTGTTGTCTCTGTCTTACAAACACACAAATGTTAAGTTCTGAATAGTTCATTAAACTGTTATTAAATTTAAAAGCTACAATAATATCAAGTGAATCTCATAGGTGTATTTTTATATTTTTATTTTAAAGTGAGTTATGACAATTTTAAAATATTTAACTTTAAAATACGCATGAGTCATGACACACTTCAAAATATAAAAAGAAGACTTACGATTTACTAGTAAATATCTTTAGTCTTAAATTTTTTAATAGGTCAATTCACTCCCATATTAAACAAACAAAGTTAAACGGGTTAATCAGAACTTACAATTTGCTATGTTATGTGTATGTGTAAGACGGAGACAACACATGAGAGTGTAGCATCCTCTTAACAGCTTTTTATGAAGAATAATAATTAATCTTTAATATATCTATTAATAATTTTAAAAAAATATTATTTTTAATTTACATCGAAAACATAATTTTTTTTTTACCTCCTTAGCACCACATGTTTTTGATTTACAATCTTTCTCATCTTCGCCATCCAAACAATCATTTCGGCCATTACATTTTAGCTGATTTGATATGCAAGTTGGAATTGGTAATTTACTGAATTTAGAGCCATGTTGACATTTGAAGTCTGTATCAAGACATGTGTACTATATAATAATACAGAAATATAATACATGTAAGAAACTTATATACATTAGATCATATTACAATATTGAAATAGAAATTCTCAAGAGTTTTTCAGTAACACAAAAATAAGTCGTGAAATGTCTTAGTCATTATTAGTGTGTACATTAATTATATTTTAAAAATAACAAAAAATGAATCAAATAAAAAACGTGTGCAACAAGGTAAAAATGGTTGAGAATCACTACTCCATGAAAAAAACATAATATTAAACTGTTTTACTTACATTTCCACAGTTTTCTTCGTCAGAATTGTCTTTACAATCGTATATGCCATTACATATTTGTGAAGGCTGTATACACTGATGATTTTTACATTGGAACTGTCCAAGTGTACACCGAAAGTCTGAACAAGTATCAGGCTCATCGGAACCATCACCACAGTCATCCTAAAATAGATAATCATAAATAAATAGTAAATAATATCATAAAATAGAGTGCAAGTCATTTTTTGGATTCACTTTAAAACTATTTATATGCTAGCAAGAATGGTAATATTAGTATTAATTTATTTGATGATAGTGAAAACATTTCAAGATATACTAATATATTAGCAGTATATGGATTTCGTCAAGCTATTAATGGAACAACTCTTGCTATTTATCTTAACAGAGATTGCATTTATCGCATATTTATAATTAACATAGAAATTGAATTTATTTATTTATTTATTTATTTATTTATTTATATTACAAAGTAGCATTACTGATCACTTCAGCACTATATTGTGACTTATGGATCATTTGTACGATAATATTAGATATGGTATTGATTCTGAACTATAGTTAAATCATATCAAATATATAATTTAAATCAGTTAATTATTTCTGTTCACTGGGATTCAAAACTCAGTAACCTAAAACCAGATTAAGCTTTAGAGTTATTTACATTTAAAATTGAACAATTTATTAATTTGAATTCTACCACTAATCATAGCCCTAAAAAAATGACAAATTAAAAAAATTAAAACCTAGAATAACTAAAGGATTAATTACTTCTATAAAAGTTAGAAAAAATGTATACAATTAAAAAATTAAAACAACCTAGAATATGGTATTAAAAAAATATTTTTTAAAGTATAGAAATTTATTAAGTAGTCTGTTACGTTTGACTAGAAATTTATATTTTTAACCACTATTAAGTCTGACAGGTAATGACTACAAAAGACTTGGAAAATTATTAACAGTTCAATTTACAGAAATAAAACAAAAAAAAAATATATCAGTGAAATTGTCTCCAATAACAATTGTACAATTACCAATAAATCCTTAATTGCCAGTGCATTAAATCAATATTTTGCTTAAGTAGGTCTTTCCATAAATAATAAAATTAAAAGTAGTTATTATGTTGATTTAAATTAGAACATACCTAATTCTACAATATAAAATCTATTTTTTGGAAACCAATTACCACCAATGAACTTACTAGTCTTATTATGCAAATAAAGATCATTCTTTTTACTTTATGAATGCCATCTCAAACAAAATTCTTAAAAAAGTGTTCAATAATATTGCACGATCTCAATCAATTATCTTTAAATATTTATCACTGGGAGTAATTCCAGAAGTCTTTAAAAGGCACATATAATTTCTTTACACAAAAATGGAGATGGAAAAATTGGGTACAACTACAGACCTATTGCAACGACATTGACAATAAGAAAATTATCTAAAAAGTATATTAAAAATAGATTAATGAAATATTCTTAGACAATAGTCATTTTTTCAATCATAATCAATATGTTTTTGGAAAAAATATTTCAGCTTATCATGCTATTTTCAGTGTAACTAAATATATATATAAAAAAAGTTAGGATTTTTTTGATATTAAAAAGGTTTTTGACACCATTGACCAAAATGTAATGATTAAAAAACTTGATTATTGTGGTATTTGAGGAGTATCACTGGATTTGTTTAAATTATATTTTTCCAATAGGATTTAAGTGGTTAGAATAGATAATAGCTTTGGTAAAGAAGAAAAAATACTTTTGGAGTTCCACAAAGTAATTTTAGGGCGTTTTTTGGGTTGTTTAAATTAAGCTTTGATGGCAAGGTAATTTGCTTTGTAGGTGACACTGTTTTAATTTTTAATCATAAATCTATTGATTAATCTATGATAAAGCCAACATTGGTTTTGCTTTAGTTAATCAGTAGTTAGATTATAACTCACTACAATTGATAAATCATGTAATTTGCATTTTAGTATTAACAAATTGTATATTGATAGTTCCAAGTATCAATTAGTTCTGCTTAATCATTCAATATCTAGACAAAATATTGTTGGAAGATTTGTTTTAAGAAAACTTATTTACGTTAAATATTTGGGCATTTTCATAGATGTACATTTCAAATAGAATTTTTACATTAATTATATCAATAATACTGTAATTTATTTTTTATATTTTCAGTATATTCAGAAATATATTATTACCTAAATTCAGAACTATAACTTTTGTAAGCTTGGTTGAATCCATCATAAGTTATGGGACACCTTTTTGGGGAAGTACTTTTAATGAACATAAAAATTAATTTAAGGGTACTATGAATTCTCTTTTAAGATTTATAACTTTTTAAGCCAATTTAATGCCCTAATAATTATATGTTTAATGAATATTGTCTACATAATTTGGCTACTTTGAGTTATAATAAATTATGTATATTTATGTTGGATTATAAGGAACTAATAAATTACTATCTGCCACTCATATGCTACTATATATAATTGTTCAAATAGAATTGTAACTCTACAATGAGAACTGAATTCAATATGTTATATCCATTATTTGTTTTTTTTATAACATTTGAACATAGCTTATGATTAATTTATCTATTTTTGATAATAATTATTTACATTTTAAACATTATATAGATAGAGTTAGAGTTAGAGTTGTGTTATCTAATAATATTTTTATTAAAGTAAGGGTTATATATAATTTGTCTTAAAATAACTGTCGATCAAGTTTAACTATATTTATGTAATATTTTAGTTCTATGTAATATCTGAACCCTACTGACACCACAACCACATGCTTTAGTGCAACGTTTCTGAAACTGCGTTCCGTGTCACTTGTGGTTTTATACAAAATTTTAATTTTAACACATTATTATAACTTTTATTGTAAATAATCTTTACATAAAATGACACATTGAAAAACACATTGAAACAAAGTAGAGGTTCTAATTGTCGAGCTGTAATAACTTGTTAAAAGCTCAATACAAAAAAGCTAAAAAAAGTTGGGGTTCCATGGTGAGTGCACATAAAAAAGGGTTCCACAGATAAAAAAAGTTGCTTTAATGAGTAGACCAACTTTGTGATAATGGATGTTACCTCATTCATAAAATTTTTTGGTTATTAAATAAACAAATAATAATAATAATAATACAATTAATCTTACATGTTTATCACAATGCCACCAGAATGGTATGCATTTAAATGTATTAGCACACACAAAATGTGATGAAGAACAGTTTGCAATGCAATTCATATTGTCTGGTGCAAGAATAAAATCTTGAGGACATGCACATGTTCTACCCAAATTTGGCGATAAAAGACACAAACCTTTGCATCCACCATTATTTTTTTCACAGGGGTTGTATGCTCCTACAGTAAATAAAGTGATTAATATAATATAAACATATTACAAAAATGTGAGTCATTAAAAATATTAAGATCTGATACAACCTACATACAACATTATTTTTAAACATTATATATAATTTCAAGTCTTTAAAAAAACTTATAAGTTAAAATTTTTTTTGATTTTAATTGATTTACTTGATGGTTGTAAAAGAGGATGCACAACTTTAATATCCATCGGTCTATAAAGAAGTGATGTAACATTTCGACATTCTTCGCCTGAATATATGTGACATTTATGAATGCTTTTTGTTTCCCAATCAGACCAATAAACAAAGTTTTCGAATAAAGTGATAGCAAATACATGGTGTATATTCATAAAAGGGTCAATTTCTAAAATAAAATTAAAAATATGTTTATTATAAATTGAAACAGTATTTATAAATAATAATGAACTTACTTCTGCTCATAATGACATGTCTATTGTTTCCATTTAAGTCAGAATATGCAATATAGTCTTCTTTTGCATCAGCCCAAAAAAGTTCTTCTGTGGCTAAGCTTATTACTAAGGCATTCGGCCAACCAAGAGATTCATTTAAAATAGCTTTAGGTTCGCTACCATCCATTCCAGCCTTACCAATATAAGGCACATCGCCCCAATCAGTCCAATACATATAACCTCGAATAGGATCTAAACTGATGGCCCTAGGTTCTTGTAAGCTTTTACTGATTAATACTTTTCTAAATTGACCATTTAACTTAGACACTTCAATTGTGTCTTTACCCTTGTCACACCAATATAAGTTTTTAGCAACCCAGTCCACCGCAATACCATCAGGACTTTTAATTACTGGGCCATGTAATCTCTAAATAAATCATATAAATAAGTAATATAAAAGTTTTGAAATAAAGCATTAAAAAATAATTTTACTTCAGAAGCTGTGTCTTTGCATTTTCGTTTAATTGTACTTCCTTGATTGGAGATGTCAGACCAATAGAAACAACTATCGGCATAATCATAATCAACAGCAACAGCATTAGTTAAATTGTCCACTACCATTTCAATTTTCATTCCTCGTAAATCAATTTGTTTGATATTGTGTTTGTTCGCAAAAAGAAGCATTGGCTTCTCAACTAAAAAATTCAAGTTTAATTTTTAATAAAATAAGAGTAAATTTGATTTGAATTTTAAATTTTGAATAAGGTATTACTAGTTGAAGCTTTGCATGAAAAACCATCTCGTAATAATGTGTAGCCTGCAGTACAGTCACATTTATAAGATCCTATGGTGTTATAACATATTTGGTTACAAGGTTTTGTTATTTCAGTAGAATTGCATTCGTTAATGTCATGACATAAGGTACCCACGGACTTGTAGCCAGGATGGCAATTACATTCATAGCCAACAGGACGATCTATACAAATATGCTCACAAGGACGAAAGATTTGTGTAATAGATTCTAATGCACACTCATTTATATCTGAAAATTTTATTTTTGGTTTACTTTTATTCCATAAAATTAGTAAAATAAAATATTCATTTTATTAATTAAACTAATATCAACTTATAGTTCAATTATTTTATAAGACAGACATCCCGTCTATGTAAATATACAATAAATAAATTATTTTATAAATACTCACTACACTTGTCTTCATCACTAAAATCTCCACAGTCATCTTGTCCATTACAGGTAAGATTCGCATTGATACAAACTTTATTATGGCAAAAGAAATTATTAGGCCATGAACAACTTTCATTTTTATAATGTTCTAATAAAATTACATAAAAATGAATTACAAAAAAAAAAACTGATAGATACTAATAATTAGAATACTTACTACACATTTCAGTATGAAAATTCTCATCAGAATTGTCGCCACAATCATTCTTACCATTGCATACGTCAGTAAGTAAGATGCAAGCACCATTTTCACACGTAAATTCTTTAGCAGAATCACATACCTTACAGTTTTCAGGCTCGTCTGAATTGTCCCCACAGTCATCATGACCATCACAGTAATATGCCTAAATATTAAATAATAAAAACTTAATAGTTCAAATACACATAATATGTAGACTGTAGTTTTAAAAAATTACACACCTCAAAAATGCATTTCTTATTAACGCATTCAAACTTGGTTAAAGGACATGTTGAATTGCTAACCATACATTTTTCTTCATTCTCATCAGAACCATCTCCACAGTCATCATCTTTGTCACATACCCAGGTAGATGGTATACATCGTCCAGTTTTATTACAATGAAAATCACTACTTGAACAATTTCTACTTACTAGACCAAAAAATATATATTTCTCAATAAGTGGATTAAATTAATTTATATCATACAAAATTGATAACAATAAACATACAGCAATTTATTGGTTCATCAGAACCATCCGAGCAATCTTGAGTTCCATCACATTGCCATGATGCTGGTAAACACTCGTATGTTTCAAATTTGGTTTTGCAATAAAGTTCAGTTGATTTACATTTAATAGCTAGGAAATAAAATATAAAATAATGACAAAATTGTATAAAAATTGAAACCTTTTTTTTTAAATTCAAGAAAATAAAATAGAATTTAGTAGTGGTGTGTAATTTAAAATAAAATGTATTTAACATTCCTAACCTGCCCTAGCACAGGCAGTAGTAATGTCCCTCCTCCCCGAAAATAAGGTCTATACATTTATCTTCTCAGATCCATGTGGTACTAATGGATTCAATAGTAAGGCTCAACTAAACTACCATCTCCTATTGAAGCATCAACATTCAATCAGCCACATTTTTCATTATAATAAATTTAATTCTAATTTCAATATAATCATTTTCTCTTCCAGTAGTCAATTTTTTGCAATCAAACTTATCTTTTCCTGCTACTTTACTTAATTAACTTTATATTCAATTATTATTCTGTTTGATATCATTTTCAAAACAGCTAAAACTTTAACACAAGGGTTTCCATATTGGCATACTATAAAATGTAGTAATTACCAACATTTTTATACTTGGCTTTAGGCTATATACACACACACGTTTTCCATTTTACTAATTGTTTAAAAGACTAAAAAAAAAACTACTTACGGCAATTCATCTCATCTGAAGAAGGCAATGAGGTATTTGACGAATCCCCACAATCATCATCACCATCACATTTCCATGATTTAGATATACATTTACCATTTGAACATTTAAAGTCGACAGATGAGCAATTATTCTTTTCAGGAGCTAGATGTTTTACTAAAAAAAACGCATTCAATAACAACTAACTATTAATAGTTGATATAAAAAAGTTGACTAACTTGTTGAGCAATTTTGTTCATCGCTGTTATCCCAACAATCATTTTGTCCATCGCAAATCCAATTTGGATGGATACAAGCAGTAGTTGTATTACAGCTTATTATTGTAGCGTTAAGTACTAAATCTTCACAAATCTTAAGATCTTAAAATAGTAATTTTACTTTTAACATAAATTATATTACATGGAGTAGGTAAACAATTTTTCAAACATACCACATCCAATTTCATCACTTGCGTCACTACAGTCAGGATCATGATCACAGCGTAAATTAGGAGCTATACATTCACCAGACTTACAACGGAAGAATGTAGCATTTTTACAAGAACATTCGAATTCATCAAAACCATCCAAACAATCAAAAATTCCATCACATTTTTTAATATTTGGACGACATTGTTTGAAATCTGGGCAAGAAAAAAATCCTTCTGGGCAAGACCTTGTGCCTAATAAAATATAATTCAAATAAGAATAAAAATCTACAATTATTTATGTTTAGTATTAGATTAGGTGCTTACCGCAATATTTTAAGTCTTCGTCAGATTCATCAAGACAATGGTTTATACCATCACAAGTGTTTTCAAAAGGTATACATTCATTAGATGAACACAAAAATTCATTATTTGAACAGTTATTTTCTAATTTGTTTTCAACACATCTATGTCTATCAGGAAGAAGTGTACGGTTTTTAAAACAAGAACATTCTACAGCACCTCTAATATTCAAACTACATTTATCTTCACATCGTCCATTGAGTGTTCTGCATGGGTTTCTATTACCTAGAGATATAATAATAACATAATATAATTTACTAAGACCACTATAAAATAATATTTTAGAATTTACAGTCATTAATATTTTCAGCAACTGCCACTATTCCCATAGGTCTATAGACATCTTTTCTTATCCATGCAATATTTTCACCAGTGTATTTGTCAGCTCGTAAGACTGCATTTAACATCCAGTCAGTCCAAAAAAAATAATCACCATATACCGCTATGTCAAATGGATGTTGTGGATACAATTCAGCAAGTACCTATTAAGCAACATATTTGTTAATGTTTTAGGTATTAAATTTTTCTTCAATAACTTATAACTAATAATAATTAAAATACCACGCGATTTGATCCATCATATTCACATCGCTCAATTTTATCCAACTTCGCATCACCCCAATATAATTTATGAGTTGTATGATCTATTGTAAGAGCATTAGGAATCTGAATATCAGTTGTTATGATTGACTGTACCATAAATCCATTAATATAAGATTTTTGAATGCTGGGTTTTAAATCATTCCAATTAGTCCAAAATATCAGTCTAAATAAAATTACCATAAAACATTTAAATATTATTATAGACACAAGTAAAACAATTTAATCAGTTAATCAGTAAGTAAATATTAATTAAAACTAAGCCAATAATCAATATTTTAAGGAATAATTAGTTATGAATACTACGGTATAAGTTGAATCATTTTTTAATGAAAAAAAGATTAATTACACAATGCAACAGATTTTGTTATAAAAAGTCCATTAGTGGACATAAACTAGTGCACAAGTTTAAAGTTAAAATTTATTTCAACTTTTTAACTTGACTAGTTAGTTAGTTTATAGTTGAAATAACCTAGCTTTTCTTAGTTAAATTAAAATAATCTATCAAGATTTTCGCTTTAATGGTTTTATACTTGAATATTCATGATAAAATAAAAATAATCCAACAATATAATAACACAAACTTTTTTGTTATTTTTCTTGATAAAATAATTTTGTATTTAGGAAGATTTTAGTAGATTAGATAGGCATAATATTATATGACCTTTAATTGTTATTTGATATAGATAATATTTGTTAAATTATTAATTCAAATGTGAATAGTTTAAATATTTTATAATGATTTATCATGTTAAGTAAAAAAGATAAATACACTACACATTTCAATAAAAGTTCAATAAAACTGTTTATTATAATATTGGAAATTTGAAAAAAAAACAGTGACTCTTTAAGTGATCCACATACGAATTTGAAAAAGTAGATTAACTTTTTTTTAAACTGAGTTAAGTTAGTATTTTTTTCCATAATAACTTTTAACTAATCAATCTTATATTCTCCTAACTTAATTTAAAGTGAGTTAATTATTTTCATTAACTTGTACACCTTTGGAATAAAAACAATAGGCAGAAACTTAAACTCTAATGCAATGCCACCTGTTTTTCAAAATTATTAACTAAGACGACTGCTTAAAATTTTAAGAACTGTATGTGATAATATCTTAATTTCTTTTTTTATCGATCTGAGAGTATAACTCGGCAGCAAAGGCCATTAGTTAATATCTTAATATGTAATTCAAATGTACCTATTAATTGGTATTTCAATCATATAATATTTTAAGTAAAATTAAAATAACCAGAATTTAAAAATATGATTACGACTATATTTTTAACATTAAAAGAATTACTTACATCTCACAGATATCAACTGCTATGCCACGTGGTCGATCTGATTGTCCTAATTTCAAAACTATCTCAGGAACAGCATTAGGTCGGCTTAGATTTAATCGACTTATGGAAGCATAACTGTTTGTCCAATACAGTATATTTTCACTCATTTCATAGTCAATACCTTCTACAGACCCTTGATCTAATAATATATTATGAAAACAGAAGTAAAAATTAATTAAAAATTCTAGATTTGTTTAAATAATCTACAATAAAAAATTTAAAAACATACTTTCTGCTATTACTCTATGGCCTGTATTATTAAAATGAATAGCATCAATAGTCCCACGTTGGATATCTGAATAAAATAATAAAGAACGTGCATAGTCATAGGACAATGCAATTATGTTCTGCATAAAAGTTTTTGATTGCATGACTCTAAATGGCGTGTTCAAATTTGGATTTTCAGATATAGTAACACTATCAATTTTATCCACTCGGGAATACATGAGAAATGTAGTATAATCTAAAAATATTTGTAATGTTTAAGCACATGATTACTTAAAACCTATACTACAAAGGTAGATGAAAAGTAACCAAATATTATAAGCTAATTTTTAAGTAAAAATACCTTCACATTTCTTCCCATCAGATCCAACAATACCGTGTGTACAAGCACAAACTCCATGGGTTCCATTAAATAAACATAATTCTTGACATCCTCCATTATGTTTAGTACAAATATTAGATCCTTGGTGACGACTTTTTGAAAATATTTGTACATCTTTTGGATGTTCACCAAATTCTTGTGTTAATTCCTCGGATGCAGATAGATTACTAATAGGAGAAACCATTAATGATGATGACCCTTGTACTTGCATACTGAAAAAAATATTAGTTTCTTAATTATTTAATATTAATTTAAACTTTGGTAAGCTACTTACATTCCGAGCCAATATATATAACCATTATGTACAACAACACTAACAGGGTTACTATCTTTGTCTTCATATAATATTTCATATTCAGTACCATCATAATTACAACGACCAATCAAACTTTGTTGGCAAAAGTATAATTTGCGGTTCTGTTTTTAAAATAAATATAAACAGATGCTTAAATAAGTACATGTTTTCTAATGTGTTATATAGTAGAAAATATTAGGTAAATACCGTGTAATCCAATGTAATATCTTCAACGTATGGTTGATCTGTATTAAGTAAAATACTCTTTCTATTCATACCATCTAAAGTCGCTCTTGAGACTCCATGATGACGTCTAATACTCCAAAATATAAAACCAGCAACAGGATCTACAGCCAAGGAATTAGGTCTTTCCAAGGTGTCTCCACTGTCTACTACCACATAAGCATTAGATCCATTAAGATAAGCCACTTGAATAATATTTAAAGACGGATTTGCCCAATAAATATGACCAGCAATCCAATCAATAGCAATTCCTGAAAAAAAGATCATTTTAAAAAAAAATTGCAAATATTAATTCTAAGTTTAAACGGCACATACCTGATACCCAAGCACCCGATGCTATTAGACTTGAAGGTTCATGATTTACAATTATTTGTCGACCAGTTCCATCACGTTTTATTCTCATGATAGTTCCTTGCTCATCGTCTGACCAGTATATATATTCTAAAATATTATTTTTAATTAAAACAATAGATACATTACATTGTTTACTGTACTATTACCTTCATAAAAATCTATGCTATATGCCATTGATGTTTTAGATAATGGACTTAGAACTTGTCTTGAATCATTTTTTATTAAAGATATGCCCTTGATTTCAGACTCCACAGTGTATAGTAAAAATTCACTGATACCAATGCATTTTTTCTTATCTTTTGGATCAATAGTATATCCATTAGCACAACGGCAAACCCAATCATCAGCAGAAGTAGCTAAGCAAAGATGAGAGCACATTCCTCTATTTTTTGAACAATAGTTAATACCCATTTGTAAAGATGGATCATAAAGACTCAATGCATACACATCTGTTAAGTGGAAATGTATAAAATTAAAATTATATAGGATAAACCCTTCATTTTTGTATTTTAATTTGATACCTTTAGAAAAATTATATTTTATTATTTTTATTTTGAAGGATATAGTAATTATAATAATTTTAAAACCATACAATTTAACATTGATGGAACATTCAAAAATAATAATTCTTATTTCCTTTTTTAAATATATTTAGATAATAATATATTACCTGCAGTTATGTTGCGAAAAATAGAATTTTCATCTCCAGTAATTTTATTTACAACTCGAATATTCATTAATCTGTTGTCCACATAGTATATATTATTTTTATACAAAGCAATTGATGATGGAAAACTTTCTTCTGGTAAATTTAAAGAAGGATTTATTTTGGAATCTTGTATACTATAAGACTGTATAGAATGTTTATCAGAATTAACCCAATAAAGTGTATTTGTTTCCTGATCAATAGTTAAGCCTAAACAAAATAATATAATATTCAATTAAACAAGAAGTAAATTTATAGAACCAATTAATAAAACAACTTTCATTGTAAAACTGTTAACAAAATATCTAGTACGTTCATATTATAGCTACAACATATTGGGAATAGGCATTTTAGTTTACTCGTATAATATGTGTGTTGTAAGGAATCTTATGATATCATTCAATTAGTCAATATCAGTTAGGAAAATCTCAAAACACATATTGAATTTTAATACATTTTAGTTTATATAGGTAATTGGTATATTATTTATTAATTAATTAAAATAATTCAATACTTATGAAAAAATTTTTATAACATAAATATGTTTATGGGCTGGATAAATGTTTTTTTTGTTTTTGATCAAATTTTTGCAAGGTTTTTATTGTCATGGTTACTTATTAACAAAAATATATTTATAATTCATAGATCTTCCATGTCGAGGAAAAAAACAAGTAGTGTGATTTTTTTTAATTATGTTTCAAATAATTTAAAATAATACTATTAGGATAATTTTTAATATTCAGTTAATCATTATTTTACTAAATTGTATTTAATAACATAATATGTCTATTAGTAGAATCATTTACTACAGCAAAATACTTATTAAATATTTTAATTAATTCGTATCGATTTTTCTATTTTTAGTTTTATGTCTCCAGCACATACAATCATAATATTTTTAATATTTTAGATTCTGAGCATATTATTGAACGTATTATATTTTAAATGTGGTTTTTTCTGTCATCAACATTTGGGGTATTAAAACTACTCCAGTTTTCGACATTATCTATTCTGATAGAAAAGTGAATGTAGTTTATTTATTTCTGGATGTCAAAATTGAAGATTCCTAATAGTTTATAAAACCGTTGGTAATAATAGGGAAATACAATTTTTGAAAAAATCGATTTTATTTTTTCAGTGTATCTCAAAAACTAATAACAGTATTGACTTTTAACACAACATTTTCATGAAATGTTCATGATATATTCATATTGTCATTATACATATATGGTAAAAATTTTCACTCTTTTTGAGCTATTTATAGCCTTTAGCAGTGACGGCGAAGTGTTTAAAATATACTATGTCATCACACATTAAAAACCCCCAATATTCATCCCCCAGACTATTAGCCTGAGACGCTCCTCTCTCTTTGATAGATATAAATGCTGAAGTAATTATTAACCCTAAAACGTAGGGAAAGTGGCACCCTCATCGCCCAGCACTAGCCGCTACAATAGCCACCCCCTGGCCTTAATTGGCTAGGGGCTCTGGTCCTCCCAGTTGGGGGTTTAGCGTAAGGCTAACAACCCTACCTAGTCAAAACTCTTGTTATGATATCACAAATATCGAAGCCACGGACAAGAGATCACGGATTAAAGACTGGAAAATGGAAACGGAACACCGGATTAAAGATAGCAACCTGGAATATAACAAGCCTTTTTAGAACTAGCGCATTAAAAATTTGGCTGACGTGTTGAACACATATAGAATAGACGCTGTAGCAATATAGGAGGTATAATGGCTAGACGTTGGGCAAATTGATGTAGGCGAGTACGTAATATACTACTCTGGATCACAGAGCTCGCTCCATTTTGGAAGTGGTTTCGCGGTGCATAGAAAGTTAGTGCCACACATCATAGATTTTAGGGCGATTTCAGGTAGATTTTCGTTACTTATGATAGACACGAAGCCAATAAACCCCGGCGGAAGTTAGCGATTAAAATAAAAAAGATGATTTATGATGATTTGACAAAAATATACGAGGGAATACGGAAAAATTAAATAAAAATAGTGATGGGCAATATGAATGCAAAATGTAGTAAAGAATCACAATTTATCCTCACAATTGGAAGAAAAAGCCTACGCGAACATTGCAACGATAATGGGTTGAGACTAGTACCGTTTGCAACATCCACTGGCATGACGATAAACAGTACAACATTTCCTCATAAGGACATACACAAAGCAACATGGAAATCACCGGATAAAGAACGAGAAACCAAAGTGACCATATATTAATCAAACGCAGATTTAAGAGTAGTATAATAGATGACAGAAGTTATAGGGGTGCCGACTGCGACACAGACCATTTTCTGGTCATTGAAAAATTAAAAATTAAGTTGAAAAGCCCGGAAAAAAATTAAGTAGAGATAGAAATCTAGGGTAAATATTGAAATGTTAAAAGACCTAGAAGTAAAAAAACAAAAAATAATATCAAATGGGAATTGACAATACCATCGAAGAATTAAATTTTAAAAATGAAGAGTTAGACTGAGAAGCAATCCGGAAGACGATCATAAAAATAGCAAAACAGAATATAGGTGGAGGAGGTCAAGAAATGTTTGGTATAACAGTCAATGCCAAAAAGCTATTGAAAAACGGAAAAAAACAAGAGAGAATCACTTAAGATGGGGAACAAATGATAGTCAGAAGACTTTCATATACGAACGAAAAACATGCAAGAAAATCTTATAACAAGAAAAAATAAAATTTTTCAACAATATACTCCAAACAGAGACCCAAGTCAAAATAAAATTAGAAATGTTTTCCGTACAATAAAAACAGGATAAATAGTTTAACCTTATTTGGCAAATCTATAAAGAATCACGATGGACAAATAATTATGGATGCAAGCACTAGAGCGTCAAGGTGGAAGGAATACTTTGAAAACCTGTTAAATACCACAATACCAGATAGTCCGATACCCTATAACACCTTGCAGGGCGCGGAACCATTTACCGAGAACATTAGTCAGGAGGGAGTAAATGTGGCAGTCGCGGGGGTTTAAAAAACCGGCGGAGTTACTGAAATACGGACGAAAGAAACTACAGAAAGTTTTAATTAGATTATGCGATAAAATTTGGATAGAAGGACAAATGCCAACAAGCTGGCACGAAGCAGTCATCATACATACCACTACATAAAAAAGGGGATAAGATAGAGTGTGACAACTACAACATGGGTAACTACATCTCCCTCCTGGACACCGCATTCAAAATATTCCCCAAAATTCTATTGAAACGTGTTATGCCATACGTAGACGAAAACATAGGTAGCTACCAATATGGTTTTAGAAAAGGAATATCGACAATAGACCAACTGTCAATCATAGGACAGATCATTGAAAGAAGGTATAAATATGGACAGAACGTATGACAGTTGTTCATAGAATTTTAAAAAGCGTACGACAGCGTACACAGAGAAAGCTTATACAACATTATGCATGAATTTGGGTTCCCTAGAAAACTGATTAGACTAGTCAAACTCTATATGGAGAACACACAGTACACAGTGAGAGTAGACAACACAATGTCCACCCCCTTTATTATGGGCACAGGCTTATAACAAAGGGATGCTTTGTCTCCAATCCTATAAAACCTGGTACTAGAAAAAGTTGAGAGTTACAGTACATAAAAAGCAGTCAAGTAACAAATAGCGATAATGGCCTATGCATACTTGGTTTCGCAGATGATCTGGATATCATAGGAAACTCACTTACAGAAATAGTAAATGCATCAAGGGATTTGGAAAAAGCTGCGGAAAAATTCGGTCTAACAAAATAAGATAAAACTAATGGAACTAATAGGTAGTGACATGGACCCACAGCAAAGGGAAGGTATAACTTTTGAAAAGTATAGGAATTTAAATACCTAGGAGCCACTCTGAGCATAAAGAACGATTAGTCTAAAGAAATAAATATTCGTAAAGCATATAAACAAAGCGGAAAAACCCTTCTACGCATTACAGAAATTTCTTAACTCCAAAACACTCTCGAAAAGATCCAAAACGAGATTGTATGTGTCAATTATAAGACCCACATTGACGTACACATGTGAAGCCTGGACTACAACGGAAAGGAGGTTAAGAACTTTCAAGAACAAGAAAAATATGAGGCCCCGTGTTTGACACGAATGCGGGAAGTAAGCGAAGAAGATTCAATAGAGAATTGCAGGAAATTATGAATCTGGCTCCAGTAACTAACTTCATCAAAGGTCAAAAGATCCAATGGCTAGGACATATCCTAAGAAGAGAAGAAAACGACCCTGTGCGGGTTGCTTTCGAGTGGAAACCTAGAAGAGGTGGATTGATGGAGTGACGGAAAACCTAAGACAATGAGCATAGAAGATTGGCATGAAGTTGTTCAAGACAGAGAAAAGTGGCGGGATATTGTAGTGACGGCTAAAATTCTTAGAGAGTACAAGAGCCAGAAGAAAAAGATAAATGCTGAAGTAATTAATAACCGAAACACGGTGCCCGTGTAGATAACCCTGGATATTTGACTTGAAAAATGTAAACGATTGCCGTTATTTTTATGTTCATAGACGCTATTGGGAACCACTTCTACAGATAATATAAATGATTCTTATTATATTATAATTCTGAATGCGAGGCACATAAAGTACGCTACACCGACATGCTTTGCACCCAATCTGTGTTCATTTCAATTGAATTGAGTGACACATTTGATCATGGTGATTGTATATAATTTTTACAGTATTAAAATATTTTTAAGCAAGTTTTGGGTTTGTTGAATATTACAATACAAAAATTATCTTGCTTAAAAATTAAAATATAGTATGAAAAGCCAACATACAAACCACATATAATGTTCTTTATTTAAATTTCATAATGGGTAAATTAACTCTAGCTTATACTAAACTGGTTATCCTAAGAGCAAATGTCTGAATTGTAAGTTTGTAAGACAGAGACAATACATGTGGGTGTAGTCATTTTATAAAACTATACGATCAATTAATATTTTTTTTTTGACAATCAATAAGTTTATAAATACTTACTGGTAAAACCTGATACAAAAGGTATTATTTTTTCTGTATAAATGATTGAATAAGAAGATGCATTCATATTGGACATTATAATGTTATGATGACCACTTGACATTCCTTGTGTCCAAAACAATTTGCCTTGTTGTGGATGTACAGCTAATGCACCTATTTGTAGAGTTTTATTTGTATCTTCATCAGTCCAATCGCTAGAATATATAGTAGTAAAATACTCTCCGTCAAGGTTACAAGCTATTATAGTTCTGGCACCAGAGATTTTTTCCTCTGTGAGAGGATTTTGATCAGAACTAACTGCAATAAACATATTTTTTGACATCCAATCAATGGCAAATCCGTGTGGTTGATGAATTCCTAATAGCAAAGGAAAATTTTGTAATAATGATATTAAAGCTCAGTTGAAGTAGCAGAGTATTTTAAAAGGCGCTGATAAGATATTTCTAACCTATTATGTTTTTTACAGTTTAGTATTAATATTAAAATACCTGTATCTAAAATAACTTCAATGTTGCCACCAGACAAACTAGATCTTTTAATTTCGTTACTTGAATAATCAGACCAATAAATTTTCTTATCTGCAGCCAAATAATCTATTTGTACATGCAGTAAAGCTTGTGAATCATAAGACAATAATGTTGGAATCGCATTATAATATGGTTGTTCTAAATTAACACCTCGAATTTCATTAATTTGTGCAAATAATAAAACAATTTCATTTTCTAAAATATAAAAACAATATATTTATGTATATAAATAAAGCTATTTAAAATATATTTAACTTTTACCAATGCATGTATGATTGTCCTTAGATAATCGCATAACATGTGGACAGTCACATTTATACTTAGAATTTAAATTCAGTAAACATAAATGTGAGCAATTTCCATTATTTGTTCCACAAGGATTGAATTCAACTAAACAATAGAAACAAAAAAACATTAGTTACTAGTTATGATTTCAACAAAAAGTTTTAGAGCAACTATATGAGAGCAGATAATCATTTAACAGAAAGCACAGAGTAAATTTCACGTTGACCATTTAAATATACATGTAGACAATGGTGTAGAATTATGAAAGGGGAGGGAGTAAGTATAAGTTGAACTAAGTTTTCACAGTGTTTGTACATATTAAATAATATAAAAATACATTAAATGTGTGAAAAAATCAATGATGGGAGGAGGTTAAACACTGCATGTAATATATTTAATCATTGCTAGACCTTATTTATTATTACTGCTTAATAGTTGTATTATTAAAAAAGATGGACAAGTGAGAACCGCTCTGCTGTCAAATGAGTCTTTGTAATAATAGATGTGTTAAATTAAAATTTAATGATAAAACATTGTATACAAAAAATGATTCTGATCAGACCTGATCAGCCTACGTCAAGTATATTTCATGTTATGTTTTTTGATATTGTTATTAAAAAATCAACATAATTTAGTATTTACTAGTTGATATTTAATTACTATAATAGTCTATATTTGTATCATATTATATTATTTTAATTAACTTTTCAATCAATATTACCTTACTGCAGAATAGCGTAAATAGGTAAAAGCATACAATAAATTAATCTAAGTATTTTTAAATTATCATTACCGTACAGTAAAATGTATAACTATACAAGTTCCCACAGAAAAATGTTTTAGAACTACATTTGAATAACTAACATTTACTCAAATATCTAAATTTGTCCAAATTTTACCTTAAAATATCTATAAAAAAATATTTTTTAGATTTTTTGATTATAATATTAGTTAATTAAAAGAAACATTTTAAAAATTGAAAAATTATCAAATAATATAAAATACATTTTTAATTCAATACCATGCAATCATATTTATTGGTACAATTTAATTTCACTACATTCACCACTAAAATAAATCAATTGTATCAAAAAAAATTTTGATTTATAGATTGGACCGTTAACATTATCTTAATTTTAAGTTGATTATTTTTACCTTTTGGTTGTCGGCTAGGGTGCAATATTTTTATATCAAATGGTTGTGTAACAGTATGTTGCACTACAGTAACATTCAAACCAGTCCATTTATTAGCTTTATTCACTGAATTACTTCTCCAATCAGTCCAATACACATCATTTTCAAAAAGAGTAATAGCAAATGAATGTGAAAGAAGCTCGTGTCCCTTTAATACGAGATGATGATTATGGCCGTTGTAGTCTACTGTATGTATTGTATCTGATCTAAAAAAATGTTCTAAATAATTTACCATTCCAAATTTATATTATTAAATAAATAAATAAAAAGTTTACTTGGCATCAATCCAATAAATACGATTTAGTTCATAATCTAAAGTTAATCCATTTGGCCATTCTCCATCAGAAAACATGCTTACTAGTACAATAGTTTGACGAAATTCACCAGCCATACTGCATCGCTCAATTCGGGGTGCTGATGAGTCCCAATCAGTCCAAAATAAATAACCATATCTTGGATCTAACGCAATGGCCCTAGGACTTTCCATGTCCCCAGCAATTAAACTCCTTCGATAACTTCCATTTAACTTAGCCACTTCAATTTGATCTAAATTGCTCTCAACCCAATAAATATTTCCAGCTACCCAATCAACAGCAAGGCCTTCAGCTGTAGTTAGACCATTTTGGACTACAACTTCAATGTCGCTCAATGCTAAAAAGAAAAAATATATATTTATTAACTGTTTCTAATATTTAATAAACAACCACATATTTTATCTTCGACATACATCCACCAATTATTTTTCCTTTAAATATTTTATCATCCATTACATCAGTCCAATATAGTGTATCAGTTCCATCTTTAGCATGGTAAAAATCTAATGTAACAGTATTTTTCAAACTAGAAATTAATGATTTGACATTTCTTGTAACTAGGTCAATTCCTCGTAATTCATGTTTGTTACTAAATATTATTTGAGGTGTATTAGTATCTGTAAGAATAAAATGACTTAATATATTTAAATAATTAATTTGAATTATTATAATACAATAATTGATGGAAAATATACCTATACTTTTACAAGTAAAATGATCTGTAGCTAGTAAATATCCTTCATTGCAAGTGCATTTATGTCCATAGTGGCCAAGCTTCACACATTTTTGAGAACAGCGTCCCCAAGTACTACAAGGACTCACAACTGAACATGTTGTATTATCATTTTGAAGGATCATGTTGGTAGGACATAAACATATGTAACCATCAGGACTATTTTGGCAAATATGTGAACAATCAGATGATAATTCACATTCATTCGCAGCTAGAAAATGAATTACTATTTATTTAAATTTTGAACACATTAATAATAATTCATAAAAATGTAAAAAAAAAATGTTAAATATTCTTCTTCTTCTACATCCTATGCTACATTATGGGGTCAGCCACCCTTGTCCTACACCTCTCTATGTATCCGTCCTCCACTGTTCTTCGGTCTTCCTCGCCACATTTCCTCCTACATTAATTTCCATAACCACTCTCACTAGCTCTTAGTTATATTTCTTCATAACATGATTTAACCATCTCAACCTATCCCCCCCCCTCCCAATGAATTGATTCCTTATTCAAACTTCCCCCTTGTCACTCCACAACTCAGCATTCCCATACCTGCAATACTCACTCTCGTTCTGCTTTATTGTGCAATGCCAAACATTGTAATATACATGAATTGTCTCAGAAATTAATCTACCATTTAATTTCAACGGTTCCCTGTCAAACAAAATACTTGAAGCTACTTCACACCTCCACAAATAATTTTATTTCTGACAACATTATTAATATTTATCTTTATACAAAATGTTACATACAAAAAAAAACAAAAATTACAGGATGTTCGAAATTTTTTAACTTCATGGACTATTGAATATGCATCATTAAATATGGAGAGATAAAAGTTGATGCAGTTTGTGGTCTGAAGTATTGTATCTCAGATATCTTCTATCAAACACCATTTTGAAACAAAGCACACAGAAATTTAAGAGTTAAATCTTACCAAAAGAAAAGAAGTTATTTTTCTAGAACAGGGGTCTTCAACCAGCGGGCCGCTTGCAGCCCGCCTTGTCATAATATACGGCCCGCGATCACATTTGAAATTTAGCATGTATATTTTCTATTACGATAAAATTATAACGGCTAAGTCATCGCTATCAGAAATATGCTATCAATATATGTTTTAATAATAATAGATAATTTGTAATCACTGCATATGTTTTAATAATAATAATAATAATAATAATAATAATAATAATTTGTAATTTAAAATGTAATCATAAAAATTGTAATAATGAAACTGAATTTTGTACGTGGCCCACTGCATAAAAAGGTTGACTATCCCTGCTCTAGAAGGCAATTGAAAACTAATATAATTTGTTATGAAAATTTGTAAAAACATTTAGTAATGTAAGGAAAATTTAAAAACTTTATAATACAGAAGTGGCTACTAAAATCGACATTTTTTACAAATGTAACATTACATTTAAATACTTTTAGTAAAAAGTTGAAAGGACGTGGGAAAACAATTGAAGTCATGTTTCGATTAATAAAAGGCTTTGAAATTAAAATAGATGTTTATTAACGATATCAAGTCTGGAAAAATTTTATACTTCCTAAGATTGAAAAAAATGCTATGTGAAGTAAACATTTTTGAACTAACAAATTGAGATTTAAAATATGATTTTTCAAATATTCTTGGTTTTATTAAAGTATAATTTACACAAGGATTTCATGATTTTAAAAGAATTAAAATATTGATAAAAATTATTAACTATCTCAATTTATTTGATTTTGATAATAATTATCTGAATTGAATAGAATAAGACAATTTAGAAATGCAGTTAATCAATTTGTAAACTAATCCAATTTGGACAGACAAATTTGTGAATATGCAAAAGCATATCAAAAACTTAGAACGTCATTGAATACATAACGAAGAAACACATTGCGGTGTTCACAACACAAAATTAAAAGTATGGAATAATATTCCAAATACCTTTAATTCTGTCAAAAAATTGGCTATTTCATTATAAACGATTATCTTAAACTTATGCTTGCAAGTCTCATTTCTGTGTTAAATCAAACACATTCAAAGACTAGAAACAGATTAACTGAAGAAGATTCGGCAGCATGTATTGGCTTGTAAATACTAAATAAAATAACAGCATATCAACCAGTCATAGAAAAGCTTTAAAGCAATATGAAGCAAAAGGCTTCCAACAAACAATAATAATAATTTAATAATTTTTTTACATTATTTACATTTTTACATAATTGTCTACATTTTTATCATTAATTTTCCATATCTATTTTGTTAAAATTTTTTGTTGATAAAAATAATGAGTGGCACGGATAAATTTTTTTTTTAATTGTGTCCAATTGGCACGTTGAAAAAATCTTATTTGCACTTTACCATCTCCAGTCATCATCATATACCTTGCCCATCAATTACTTTTCCAAAATCAATTTTCTCTGTTTTACTCCTACTTCTCCTTCTCCTTTCATTTCTCTTTCCCAATGCTATTCACACTTCTCCAATATCATGTTGACAACTTCTAGGCTTTTTCTCAATAATGCATCATCTGCAAACCATGTACAAATGTACCATGATGTCTCACTGTTTATCTTTTGTAATTTTTTGCATTTCTAAGGAGGACAGATAAGAGGCTCAACAATAAATCATGATGCATCTACCCTCACACTAAATTAATTTGTTTCTCCACATACACTCTTCACTCTTGTTATTACCTCTTCCATACATATCTATTACTTTCACATACACCATCGGCACTAATTACTTCTTTTTAACACCCACCTCAATAACTCTCTTGGATCGTTAGCCTTTTTCCCAGTCTATAAACAGTAAGCAACATACAAAATGTATTTTCTTTACCCTGTACTTAGTTTACCTTACATAAAACATTGGTTCTATAGTAGATCTTCCATACATACACCCAAACTGATTATTTGAAAATAAAATAGAAGATACATATACAATTTTCATTGTATAATAAATCTAATCAATTAGTTGTTATTTAAAGTGAAGGTAAAAATTGAATTTATAAACAGTTAATAAAATGTGATAAATTATGTGTAACTTAATAAAAATATACCTATTGTTCAAACAATAGATTATATTTAACAACTTACCACATTGCCCACCTTCATCTGAACCATCTAAACAATCATTTTTACCGTTGCATAGCATGTCTACAGAAATACATGTTCTCTTATTGTCACAAGTGATATTTGGATATGAACAAAATATTGAAGATGAATGGTCAATTTCATGAGAATGGCAATCTTCAAGAGTACAATTTTTAATTGAAGCTAAAAAAAATTAATACATATTCATCTAGTACTTGAATAATAAACATAAATGAATGCTGTTAACCACATTTTCTTTGATAAACAAACAGAGCTTAATGAGCTCCAACATAACCTAATTATGAAAAAATAACTATAGGTAATAAATATAATTATTTAAATATAATATTTTCATAATATATAAAACTTTTGAAGTATTTTATACTCAAATTATTAAGATAAAATTGAGCATTAATAAGTTACATTTATACAAAACGTTTTTGACTTACTACAATTGTTTTCGTCACTGCCATTAGGACAATCAGGTAATCCATCGCATACATAATGTTTATCAATACAAAAACCAGTAGTATTTAAACATAAAAACTCATCATTTGAGCACACATAGTTAGTGTTGTTCAATCCACTACTACAGTTAAATTCATCTGTTGCTCCATCACAATCAATAACTCCATCACATTTTTTTTTTAAAGGTATGCAAGTATTGTTTTTTACACAAAGGAACTAATGTAAGACATAAATAACACAAATAGTATATAAGAGAATAAGATTAAAAATATAATAAATAATTTATCGTACTTCACCAGAACAATCGGAACATTTTTCTTCATCTGAACCATCACCACAATTATCTTCTGCATTGCAAATATATTCATAAGATATACAATGTCCATTTGTACATGTAAATTCAAATTCTTGACATTTATGTATTTCTAAAAAAAATATTGTTTGTTACAATATTATGTACTACTGCTTAATAAATTTCCATTATTAAATATACACGGAATATTTGTTTATAATATTAATAAAGTAAAAGTAGTTATTAACTGGGGACAAACACACTCAAACAGTTAAGGCACATCGTACTAACTAGTTAAATTAATGTGTGAGAATATATGAACCACCTACTTGAGAGACGATGTAAGTCACAAAATATCACAAATTGAGATAATGAGAGGAATGTGTTGTCAAATGATAGACGGATCATGTTTCACATTTGCAAAAACAATATTTAATTTTACGCACTGTAAATAATCAGTATGAAAGAGAAATAACCATGTTTCAATGGTAGCATAAAAACAGTTTTTTCTTGTTTTCTCTGAGTTACCTTTTAATGACACGTCGTATCTCAAATAGGAGGTTCATATTCACTTAACCCATTATATAGCCTAGGGTTTCAAAGGGTTTCAAATGTTTGAATAAATATGGCTCTATTTTTTTGTTTCAGTAGATAATAATAGCATATACTCTTATAATTTATATAAATATGCCTACAGAGTTATTAAAATTGATAAACATTAAAATAATAAACAACTATTACAACACTTGTTAAAAAATCTAAATCTAATAATATTACTAAATTTATTCTATGATAAAATCAATAATTAATAAAATTTAATAGAATATTTTATTGATTTTAAAATATGAAGCCAATTTTGTATCACACAACTATTCTTTTAAATTTTCTAAAAAAATATGCAATGCTTTAGTCTTAAAACGAACTATCTAATTATATGGCATACCACAATATTGATGTTCGTCTGATGTGTCTCCTTCCCCACAGTCAAATGTTCCATCACAAACCCAGGAATGAGGAATACAACGTTTAGTAACTGAACATGCAAACTGTGATGCTAAACATGATTCACATAATTCTGGATTCTCATCAGATTTATCATCACAATCATTATCACCATCACACACCCAGAACTTTGATATGCATTTATTACTATCACTACACGCAAAGTTTTCTTGAGGACAAGTATGTTTTCCTAAATTAATAAATTTTACTATGACATTATAATACAAAAATAATTTTTAACTGAACTTGAAATCGAAACAACATTATTTTATTTTATTTTAGTTACACATTGATATTAAGCTATTCTAATTTAAATACAAAAATAACATATTAATTTTATAATTTTTTTGATTGGGTGTTTTGTATTTCATATTTAATTTCAAGGATAATTTGAATTTTAGTTTTAATTTTAATGATTTGAATTAAAATTTTTCTCAAGAGCTACAAGACGTGAATTGCCAGTTGTGTGTTCCATACCAGCCTAAGAAAACAAAATATTATTTATTTTACTATCAACCAATGAATAATATTACAGGCATGTAGCTATGGTTGAATTTTAAATTGTAATTATATTTTTTTTACATTTTAAATCGATTTGAATAGGTACAAAAATAATAAAAAAATTATTATTTTAATATAAATTTTAATAAAAAGAATTTTGATTTTTATATTATATTTGATTTCTAAAAAAATTAAAGATTTTTATAATCGATTTCAAACTCAGATTTTTAATCAAAATTGTATACCGCAAGGGCCATATTCTGAAATGTCTTCGTCAGAACCATCCCCACAATCATTGTCTCCATCACACACATATTTCTTTGATATACATTGTTTACTTTTAATACATTGGAATTCGTCAGTTCTACAGGCATTTGGAGTAGAATAATTACTAGACTTGACACATTCTTTTTTTTTATCATCAGTTGTTTTCAATACATAACCATCATTGCACATACAAACTGGTCCATTGGGTGTAGACATGCATAATCCAGGACATAAATCTAATTTTTCACACCAATATGGAGATGCTTTAACTAAAAAACATACAAAACAAAACAATAATCATCATTATGAAAAAATGTGAATTATTAGTCAAGTTAAACAATTATTATAAGATAATTTGTTTTGATTGTATGTAAATTATGTACTGTGTTACGATAGTTTAAACAATAATGGTTAAACCAACATTTCTTACCTTGAGCTTCTCTATTATACACTTTTAATGTATAAAGTGGAGGATTTTCAACTCCTAATGTTTCTTGAGATTTATTTACTAAATTATAGCTTTTCACCAACACTCCTGTAGAAGCAGTTTCAGTCCAAAATAATAAATTATTATACATAGCAATTCCATATGGATAAGGAGTTGATCGTTTAATAATTTCTCGGTTGCTACCGTCCAAATCAATACATTCAATCCTATCCTTGTAAACATCTGACCAGTACAACTTTCTAGTAAAGAAATCTAAGGTTAAGCTCATTGGCCATTGGACATCCACATTAACAAAGCTTGTTTGGTTATTTCCATCCATCCAAGCTCTCTCAATACTTCCACCTGAGCTGGTAGGGCCTCGAGGCCAATTTCCCCAATACATAAAACTAGAAAAAATAATCATTTATGAAACATTACAAACATATAAATTAGATTGACTATTTTACACACCCGTTTTTAGGATCAAGTACAATTGATCTAGGATGATAAACTCTATTGGTTATCAATACTTTTTGTTTAGTTGGATCGTCAATTTTAAACACATTAACTGTACCCAAACCTTCATCTGTCCAGAATAAATTACGACCAGTCCAGTCGATAGCCAAACCTTCACAATTCATTTCTGGTAACATTTTTACTAATTCTTTCTTTGTTCCATTTAATCTCATTCGTTCAATTGCATTTTTTTTCCCTCCTGAATAATATATCGATTGTGTTTTGACATCATAATCAATAGTTGTAGGTTTTCTGCCTTCCTCTAATGGTAAAATAATTTGTTGCTTATGATTTTTTGAGTTCATAGATATGCCTTTAATCATTGGCGGATTACTTTTCCCAAATATCAAAAATGCAGGCAATTTGGACGCTAAAAATTTAAACATTATATAGGTATTAAAAATGTGTTGTTTTTTTTTCAATTATTAGATTGAATTGCAAAGTCATATTTTAGATAGCTGGTACAGAGCTTTCAACTGCTTGACAACACTGCTACCTTTTCTCACTCAACCACACCAAATATATATATATATATGTACATACAAATAAAGTTCTAACTTAAAATGTTATATGAATATACTAACAAATACATTTTCCAGAAGTAAGTCTGTAACCAGGTTGACATAAACATTGAGCAATAGCTTGTTTATTTTTATAAGCAGTAACACAAATATGGTCACAACCTCCATTATTGATCATACAAGGGTGATTAACTAAATAAAACATAACAAAATAATACCAATGGTTTAAATTTATAAATGATAAAGATAAATTGCATAAATAATCAATATTTGTAACAAAAACTTGATTTACTAAACATTATTATTATTCAAATGATGTTAAAATGGTAATATACTAATATCAATACTTTCATAAAACTATTACATACTTTCAGGTTGTTCTTGTCTGTGATATACATGAATTGTGAATGGCCGACTTAAGTTTGTGATCAACGATTCATAATAACTGCTATTAAATTTATTCAGTTTTATAACACTTTGTAATCTCCAAGATGTTACATACATATGATTTTCAAACACAGATATATCGTATAAATTTATAACCTAAACAAACATTTATATACATAAACATGTATTTCATATTTTAATGTTTTACATATGTTTTAATACTTACAGGATATCCTTTTTTTATTGTACGCCGATTAGATCCATCATAATTGATTCTCTCAACAAAATCTAAGTAAGTATCTACCCAATAAATATGTTCTGATGGAATATCTACAGTTAGTCCATATGGATAAACTATTTTGTGATCTACTAAAGGTACTCTATCTAAACCTGAAAGTTGAGCTCTTTCTACCATTGCAGGATATTGTCCCCATTTTGTAAAAAACATGAATCTATACAAAATACAAGAAAAATAACTTTCAGAGTATGTGTAGTCATAAAAAAAAAAAAAATAAATTTAAATGTGACTACTTATTAGTACAAGTGTTTCCACAATAAATGTGATTATTACAAATAAATATTTAAAAAAATTGAAACAAAACTTAAGTATAACATAACAATGTGACAACTCTTGCTATAATAAAAACGCATACCCTTTGGTTGGATCCAAAGCAATACTTCTAGGTTTATTCAAATTAACATCAATCAAAATTTCACAATATTTCATATTAGAAGTACACATATATATCATATCTCTATCATCATCAACATAATACCAGTTTCTTGATACCCAATCTAACGCCACATGAGTAGTCACTGAAACGTAATAATTTTTAATAGTTATAACTTAAATAAATATTTTGTCTAAATAGCTAATATCCAAACCTAATAATGGAAAAAATGTAGGCGAAGGTAAATCCCAATACACGGAAAGATTATCAATATTAGCACAACTCAATTTAGGTCCGTTTGTTTTATTGTGTTGATGTACAAAACATACTGTATGGTTTCTATGATCGAATGTCAAAGAAAGTGCTTGAACATTACATCTTTGGCCTGCATAAGAACTTCCATTAAGGTATATTCTTCGAATATCTTTGGAAGTACTAACAAGTATTGATGCATGTTCATTTTCAGGAACTGTAAAATTAATTTTAAAGATTATTAATTATGTAAGATAAATTATTAAATATTTCATTACCATTGACAGCTTGACATGATGAATTTGTTTGAATATAACCAGGAACACAACTACAACTAAATGATCCTTTTTTATTAGTACATATTTGATCACAAGTATAGTCTAGCACTTCGCATTCATCCATATCTAAAAAAAAAATATACAATTAAATATCAATACTAGTGAGTGATGATTCTACATTATTACCTATACATTCATTATTATGAGGTTGCATTCCTTCAGGACAAAAACAAGCTGGACCTTTTCCAGTTGGTTTACATCCGTGTGTGCAATTCAAACCGTGGCATGGAACCATATTTGCTGAAATGCATTAGATAATTGTTATTATTAAGACAACAATTTCATGATATAATTATTTTACCACAAAAACTTCCTTCATCAGTACTATTTTCACAATGCGCAGTACCGTCACAAAATGATTCAATATATTTACACTGGGTTGAATTACCACATCGTGCCATGTTTGGAGGACAGCTACTAGGTTTTTGACCTAAATAAAAAAATAAAACATGTGAATATTTATAATGTAGTTAATTCATTTTTTCAATATATTTATTAATTATTATTTATTGCAAACAAAACAAACATTGGCTATGTACAAGTTAAAAAGGAATTCATATATGTGTTTACTCATCTCTTTTAAGCAACACTTGTGTCAGAGATGATGAGTACCTAAGATTAAACATACAATTTAAATTGGCATTAAAGTTATTTGTGAGAAGAAAAAAAAGAAAAGAGAGTAACAATGAAACAATAAAAATAGTTAATTTTAGAAATGATTTTTTAAAGTTACTAAGGTTGTTATACTGTTTAATGTTTAAATTTAAAGACTTGAACAACTCAACTGCTAAATTTAAACTACTTCTAAGTCCAAAGAACAATTTGTTATGGTTACATTAATATTTTTTTGGTATCTGGTATTATGATCACGTACACAATTTTTATTTTTATATACTAGTATTAGAACATTGTTTTTTAAATAGTCCATCAAAATCAAATATACCAAAGTCTTTGTAAATTTATTCTGTGATATAAAGGTTTGGTAGTTTTAGTATATATTTAATAAGTTTGTTTATAGTGATTTTTAACTTAATGAGGGATGGGAATTAAAAATCCCTCCCCATATTTCAATACCAAAAGTAATTACTGATTAAACAAAGGCAACATATATTAACTGTAGGTTAAGTAAGTTCAATACATTTCTAATGTTTCTGAATATATAAAAAGTTTTCTTATAGTTGAAATAACATAATCAATATGTATTTTCCACTTTAATTAATTATCCACGTGTAAACCTAAGTATTTAATACTATCCACTTTTCCAATATCTTTACAGAGGCAATTTATAAATGTATTAACTATACATAGTCCTAAGTGATTAATTATTTCACAACCATTTTTAAAGGCTATATTTTATATGTTGATTTTTTGAGGTTAAGTACTAGAAAATTATTGTCAAACCACAATTTTACCATTTTAAAAATTAGGTAAGCTGTTATGTCCAAACATTCTATATTTTTCTCTTTCAAAAGTATCACTGTATCATCAGCAAAATAAAGTAATTTAGCACCAACATTTAAATTCAATAAGCCATTCATATTGAGGGAGGGCTACCAAAATGTATGGTCTTTCATCAGTTAGCGATCTTCTCCAATTCAAGAATCTTATTCATTCTCTTTTTCTTTTTCAACAGGTATATTTAACCAGATCATATTCTCCTCAGAACAATATCCTTTTTATTTTTTCATTAGTTTTCTTCATTACCACAAGAGGTTTCCTAATTTTAACTTTTCAATAATTTCTACATCATTATTAATAATTTTATATTAAATAAATAAAAACACAAAAAAATTGAAAAACATAGAAAGTATATTGTTTATTTTTAGAACATTAGAGGTTAAAAATTGATTTTTTTTAATTTTAGACGATACTTTCTTACATCAAAAATGTATTAACAAATAATTTAAATTATATATTAAAACTATTAATTTGAAAAAATATTTGTACTTTTTAAAATAACCATAAATATTATAAAATTAGAATAATACCATTTTGATGTATTCCTGTATTATTATTATTCAATATACCCAAACATTTGATTTATAAAATGCAATGCATTGAAATTAATTAGAAAAGATATTATTTATTTTTATATTTTTATGAATTCTAATTTTTTTGAGAGTGTTTCATACCATTAATATGTCATATTTCTATATTATTTCAATTCATTATAATGACTGAATTATATTTTAATGTTTTTAAGGTGATCAACTTTAAAGCAATAATTATTACAAAAAACATTACATTGCAATGAGTCCTCATCAGATGCATCTTGTTCTGTCGTATTTAAAGAAGCACCACAGTCAAGTTCACCATCACATATCCATCCTCGTGGTATACATTTTTTTGATAGTGCACATTGGAACTCAGAATACTTGCATGTTGGACGGCCTAAAAGATATAATGAAAATAATATAACAATATAAATCTATAAATTTAATCTTAATAAGTTAGACAATATATTTTAATTATTTTACCACATGAATCAAATTCATCAGAACCATCAGCACAATCAGGACTAAAGTCACATTTCCATTTTAAAGGTATACATTCTCCGGAACCACATAAAAATTGATTTGGTTCACAAGAGTTGATAGGTTTTCCTAAAAAACAATTAAAATTAAATTTTAAATTGGTTATCATAATACATATATATATAATATATAACTATGTTTACTAAAATTTTACTATAATCATAAGCAGGAGAGAGCTTATACAGATGTAGATAGGATATAAGGATGTTCAAAAATTGTTATTAACAGGGTATTGTTTTTTTAAATATAAAACTTCTTCACCAAAAGATAGTTCCAGATTCCAGAAATACAATATCAAAAACAGGTAAAGTTTCAATGAACGTGCTTAGTTTTTATATTTATGTTTAGTCTGAATGCTATTTTTCATTAACTTATACTATTATCACAGTATATTTAATAAATATTAATAATTTAAATATGTATCCCCAAATAAGCCTACCTACCTATAAAAAGATTCCAAAATGCTATGTATTTATTAACATAAGAATAATTGGTACTTTTTGGTTATTGTGACAACCAGTTTAATACTTATTGACCCAGCAAAGTCACTTGCTCATTCGGATCATTTAAATTCAAAAGCATCTCTTAATTTTCTATGTTAAACCACCTAAGATCTTGGGTAGGTCTTTGAGTAAAACCAATATTTTTAAAAGCTCATAAAGACCTGGCATGCAGCGTGGTCATTCACTTGCTGTGCCATTGAAAAATTTAAATTGATATGTAAAACCACATGGTAATGGTAGGTTAAATTACTTTGAGACCTGTCTAGGACGGTTTTTCATCATAGCAAATCAAGGGATGTTTTGGATTTAAATTTTCTGAGAGAGCAGTGAATAAGTGAATAAGAGCTAGTCTATATGGTTGGGAGTCAAGAAAACCAAAAAGTATCTAATAATTTAATATTGTTTGAGAAAGTCTTGAAAAATATGCATTTATATAATCAAGTTATAGACATTACAATGGGCAGTTACAGAATCTTCATTTACTTATTTATTACAATAAATAATAACACTGTAGTATGCATAAAGCAAGAAATGTTATTGATTCAACGTTTTTTATTAATTAAGTTTCTTAGTGTTAACACTTTTTCAAGTAAATTTCAATAAGCACTAAGTATTGACTATTGAATACAATTCAACAAGTGTTTCACTGTAATAAATTCTGATTGCATGTTTAAAATAGTAAGTAAGAACATAAACTAAAAAAAAAAATAAGACAAATTTTTTTATGAAATACCAATATATTATAATTTACACTTCAAGCTAACTATTAAAAATCAACATTGGAATACATTTATTGCTTTGCTAGAAACTAGTATATACAATAGATAGGTACACAAACAACATCACATTTCATTATATTATACAAAAGAGATTGTACCTATTTACACTCTAAGGACTGAATATTGAAACAGATTTATTTATACATATATAATTCTCCCAACTGCCAAGTATATCCTTATCAAGTAAAATTAATTGGATACTTCCTGACACCACAAGTCAATTTAATTCAACATTAGTGAATAGTGGTTCATTGATCTATGCAATAACAGTTTTATGATTTTTTATAACTTATAGGTAGTTTTCATTATTTTAATAATTTATTTTAAGCACCTTTAAAAATGTATCTATAATTTCAATATATATATATTTTATTTTATTTTATGAAGATGTATTGTTCAAATACTGCAGTATTATAACAAACCCTATTATATATTTTTTTAAATTATTATTATAAAAGCCACTAGTAAATAACTATGATAACTTCACAATTACACCAACCTATTATATTAATGAACTAAATAATAAATGAGATAATAAGTAAATAATTTTCATTGTCAAAAAAAACAAAAAAATATACCTACAAAACTATTTATATCTATATTTTTATTTGATAATTATACTATATTAAATTCAGCACACAAATCAAAATTAATATTATCAATAAATAAAGATAACCTTTGATTATAAGCAAAAAATGAAACATTCATTAAACATAATTGTATGAAATTTACACTAAGCATTTTTTTTTCAAATAATTTATTTACAGAATATTTAGGTATTAACATAAGACATGTAAAACCAATATAAATTCATTAACAATACAATAAATAAAAATAATAATCTGGTAGTTGCAACTAAGGGTCTGAATTGACTGAATAGTCTTCAACGATCAGCCGCCAGAATAAAAATTAAGATGATCTATACAGATAAATATTTAGATACATTCTATCACTTTTTATTTTCATTTTCTTCACTCTTGTATTTAATGGTTTAGATTTTTAATGAATTTATTAAAATAACAAAACAAATGTGCATGTACATCAATACTATTTACCTAATTATACTCAATTGTTAGGTATTTATTCATATGGAATTAATAAAAAAGAAAAAACACTAAATGCTCTGTATGTACCCTGTGAAGTAGAAAATACAGCTAATAAAGAACGCAACTCAACACACCGATTTGAAAAATCCAAAGGTCATGATCACCTCAAACAATATTTACTCTTAAACTTATCAGAATTCCTTGAATTAAAAACATAAAAATGTTAACAAAGATGTGCCATTATTCATTGACCAAGATATCAGTTCATTCAAAAAATACATACATATATACATACAAGGAAATATTTTTAAATGTAAATTTTAACTGGCATGAAAACTTTAAAAGAATTTTTGTTAGTTAATTTAAAATAAGTCTAAAAAAAATCTTTGTTTATTGGTAAATTTCATATTATCATTTACCAGTATTTGAATGTTCTTTTTTGAATAACAGCATACGTTTAAATTTTTTTTTCATAAAGCTACCAATATAAAATTATTACAGCTCTACCTTTAAATTTCTGAAGTAGAATATTTTTTTTTGAGAGTTTTAAACTTCTAAGTATTTAAAATATAGAATGACCTTTTTATATTTATTTTTATTTTTTAATAATCTTGAATCATAAAAAAACATGTATTTTATACAAAAATTCAGTTTTATTATTACAAATTTTATAATTATATTTTGAATTACAAATTATTTATTGATTTATCTTATAGCATATTTCCGATAGCGATGGCTTATAATTTTATTGAAATAGAAAATATACATGCTAAATTTCAAATGTGATTGCAGGCCGCATATTATGACTGGGTGGGCAGCGGGTTGAAGACCCTTAACATAGATGAATGAAGTAGAGGACCAACATTTGGTGCATACACCTTTTCTACTCCAATCATCTTAACTTTAACTACATAGGTATAAGTTATAACTCCTTGAAAAAAATTTGATTTTTATACATGGAAATTCTTAGAAATATATTCTGATTTGGTGGAATATGAAATTAAAAATGTACCTATGGTTCTCCAAAAAAGTAAAAAATTATAAGAGTTTAATGTTTTTTGAAAAATGTAATTTATAATTATTTATTATTTCTTTTACACAATATCATCAACAGTTTTTAAATTTCTAAGAAATTTAGAACTTTACCTTCAAAACAATAAGTAGATTTATAATATATTTATCTACTGTTCAGAGAATTTCTTTACCCAGCATTAAGATATTAATAAATTTGTATGTATAATATTGCTAGTATGATAGTTCGGTAGTTAGCTCTTAGGTAATTAAGCCATTGTAGGATAAATTATAACATTTATAACACCCAAACAATAAAGAGTGCACTTTTAATGAAGAATCTGGAGCTCACCTCATCGGTAAATATCATATAACTATTAATGGTTATTTGGGTAAGTAAACAATCTTACCATCGATGGAATCGTCAAATGTACTTGTTGCCGATGGTTTGTTGAAGAAAATCAAAATCCCCAACAAACAAAACCTCTGGATCATTTTGAAATCGATCGTAGATACTTCAATATAGGTACTACTAATACTACGGTTCTAACATGTTATTTATTTTTAATTTGAACTTTGCAATTTGCATTTGCCAATACGAAAACTACAGGTCAGGTCAGCGAACACCGCCTTGCGATTTCAACAATTGGCAGCCGACGGCCAACTGAACAAATGATGGTAAGTATTAATTACAGATAGATGGGCCGAGTATCTCTCTAGATTCATGAGCGGAAAAAAAAAACTACGGTCGAACAAACTGGGACCTGTCCTTTTGTTTATTGCGCCATTTTGAATGTTTACTGGCGACCACCGACTGCCGTAGGTTGTGATTTGAGAACACTGAACCACAATTTTGTGATTTATCAATATATATATTATATTTTAATCGGTTTGACGTTTCCCACCGATCCATGATTCGCCGCCAGACGGAGTTAGCGTTAAGAACCGTAATATGTAAGCCGTTTCTAACTACAGTTACATAAAATTTGTTAACCTGTAACCAGGTTGAAGATAGTATTATCTAAATTAAATGATAAAATTAAATATGCACTTCGGTTAGCCTGCATTGCAGCTGGTTCTGGCATGCTTTGGTAACCTGTTTTGGAGAGCCAGCCATTGGAGACCAAGGAATGCGTTTTAATTTTTGTTTTGCACAAATTGCGACACTGTATTTTTCTTTGGGTTAGATTGTTTCGGTGCCCAAGCGCATGCGCTTATGTCACATGTTTGAAATTCAGAATACTGAACTGTGATGCGTTCCGGCTTCGGCATCGGCTACCACCTCGTTTGTTTGAAAGTCTGATTCACGTGTTTGTTTTATTCCATATTTTTTAATTTTTTTTTTCCGTAACTACACTATATTATACAATGGGTAAGTATTTTATTTTTAATTCTTATGCTATCTTTTTCGAAATATAAATGACACATGGTCACTTGTAATTGTTTTTTTTATAGACGTAAACACGTTTTTCTGTTTGATGAAAAATTACCTATACTTATTTTGTATTCTTTTTTTTAGGTTTTGACCGAGGTGGCCGTGGTGGCGGTCGAGGAAGAGGTGGTGGTGGTGCTCCTCGATTTTCAGGAGGCGGAGGACGTGGTGGTTTCGGTGGTGGTGGCCGTGGCGGTGGCGGCGGTCGAGGAGGTGGTGGCGGTTTCGGAGGTGGCGGTGGTTTCCGTGGACGAGGTGGTGGCGGTCGTGGTGGAGGCGGCCGAGGTGGTGGCGGAAGGCCATCTGGAGGACCTGGAGGCTTCAAAGGTGGCAAAAAAGTTATCATTGAGCCTCATCGTCATGCCGGAGTCTTCATTGCCCGTGGCAAAGAAGACGCACTCGTTACCAAAAACATGATTCCTGGAGAAACCATTTATGGTGAAAAGAGAATAAGTGTTGATCAGGTACATTACATCACAAAAAAAAAAAAAACAATAATATTTAGATGTTTATAACATGATCAATTTTTTCTTTAATTTCAGACTGAAGGAGATAAAATTGAATACCGTGTGTGGAATCCGTTCAGATCGAAATTAGCTGCTGCTATATTAGGTGGTATTGATGAAATCCATATGCCACCTGGGTCAAAAGTATTATATTTAGGTGCTGCTAGTGGAACAACTGTATCACATGTTTCAGATGTTGTGGGACCTGTAAGTTTTTATAATAACTAAATAATATGATTCAAATTTCTGAATGAACTGATAATTTATAGGAAGGACTTGTGTATGCAGTAGAATTCTCACACAGGTCTGGTCGTGATTTGATTAATGTTGCTAAGAAAAGAACTAATATCATTCCTATTATTGAAGATGCACGACATCCACATAAATACAGAATGTTAATTGGAATGGTAGATACAATTTTTGCTGATGTAGCTCAGCCTGACCAAGCTAGAATTGTTTCAATTAACGCACAATATTTTTTAAAGAACGAAGGTCACTTTGTTATATCTATTAAAGTAAGTTTATAATATTTATTTGAATTAGTGTGTATATTAATAACTTTTATACTTATTTTAGGCAAATTGTATTGACAGTACAGCTGAACCAGCTGCTGTATTTGCACAAGAAATCGAGAAATTAAAAACTGATAAGCTGAAACCAACAGAACAGCTTACACTGGAGCCCTATGAAAGAGATCATGCTGTTGTAGTTGGTGTATTTAGACCAGTTCCAAAGGGAAAGTAAACTTCAATCAAATGATTTTTAATACATAACAAGTTTTGTACAAATACTCGATGAAACCAATGTTTTTACTTAAAAAATAAGTATTCAAGCATTTTATTGCTAATAAAAATTGGATTTTTATTTTATATTATACAACTAATTTGTATTTGTTGAACTTTAATTGTTTAAATCCTTCTATACTATAATAATATATAACATGAATTAACACGTTTACCCCTGCTGCCGATCACAGGTCGGCGTTGTTAGTAGAGCTCTTCAGGCCACCACCGATCCGTAATCGTTATTAGTACAAATTGAAAATACACGCCTCTAATAATTCACCATAGAGGCACTCCTTTATTATTTATCAGGCCATTCAGAACTTATTAATAGAAAATTCTAATCATACGATTTTTGTTTCCCACATTTTTTCGTATACATTTTTAATATCCTACATAATATGTTATCCATATCTACACAGCGTGTGGCAGTGAACTTGTTAATTTACAATTGTCCAATATTATTAATTAGTTTATATGCTTGTTTGTTATCACCCCCTACCTTTATATTGGTTTTAATATATACTTATAAGATGTACACTTCAAACTACTATGTTCCAATTAAGTCTGGTGAAACTTGCATTAAGGTTGCATTAATCACAGTAAAAGAGACTGCACTTAGTGAACCTCAATATGTCATGTTTCCATCATGAGCTTTTGTCAGACTAAAACATCATACAACAGGCTATCAATATAATTAAATATTTTGCCCTTTTTCAAAGAATATAATTACATAGATACCAGACATACCTAAACTAGGTATCAAGATACAAAAAAATATATCATGAAAAGACTGCTGATATACCTATGATCTGGTCATGTGATAAAAAACAAGTTTTAAATTATTGGACTTCCTTATAACAGGCAATTGCCTCACAAAACCTTTCTCGAGTCATTGCCGGAAACTAATTTAAATTTTTAATAAATGATTGTTGAGACAACACAATTATTACTATCACCTTGCTCACAATGTTAAATTTAATTAACCATGTTATTTGGATATAAATACATAACTGTTTAAGTTATATTTATTTGAACATTTTCGATATTGTATTTAGTAGACATATATAATAGGTATTTTTTCGTCTAAGACCCACCACTTGTTTTTACATTTAATTTAAATACCAATAAAAAAAAAACATCTACAAATCTAGAAATAATATTACACTAATGTATTAATCGCAATCTGTTATCTAAATACAATAATTTTTTCATAACTGTTCATACATTTATTTTTATTTCTCTTTCATTTGATATATCTTAGAAAATACTCAAATGGGTATCTATCATTTTGTAGACACCACCATTGTTCTGCTAAAATTTAAAATATTTATATTAATATTTTGTATCAATTTGTTTATGCCCACTTTCTTTTAAAAACATAATAGTATTTTCCTCTAACTGAATAATTAAATTGACAATTTTTGCTAACCATAAAATAAACATGATAAACAACTTTTGAACGTCGACTCAGTAAATAATAAGTGTAAGGTAAGTAAGACCACATGCAACAAGAAAATATTGTAATAGTACTAGGATACATGTATTTTGATTTTTCATTCAGATCATTCTACTTGCCAGAAATTAAATAATGATGCAAACCGTTAGTTTTGTAATTAGGTTAGTCTTTTTGTATAGGTACTCATGTATAAATTAATCTAATTTTATGTCTAATTATTAAATTAACTGGTGAAATTTAAATCATGGTATCTATTCTACTGGAAACAAGTGAAGATAAGCAAGACCTCTGCTTGAGTTATAGACTTTCATAGTAGTGAAGTATTTTCGTCAAGTTTTCAGAGTAATTTGACACCCCTGGTATATTGGCTATAGGTACACGTACAAATAGTAGACAACAAAATAATATAATATGACTGAAATAAAATAAAATATTTGAGTAGGTACATTGAGAAAGGAAAATACTGAGAAGAATTTATGGTCCCGTGTTTGATGTAAACTTAGGAATTTTCGAAGGAAGAAAAAATGAAGATTTACAAAGACTTTAATAAACCGAACATTTACAAATTTCTTAGTAGCAAAAGACTAGAATGGACTAGGCACGTGTGGCGTGCAGAAGGATGTCTTATAAGAAAAGTGCTCGATGGAAATATGAGTGGAAAAAGACCCATAGACCACGTCAAAGATGGTTCGATACGGTGAAGAGAGACTTAACACGAATGGACCCTACTTATAGCATCAATTTGACAGTAGATAGAATACAATGGAGAGAAATTGTAGAAACGGCATTAGACCATAATGGTCTGTTCCAAGCCCAAGAAGAAGATTTGAGTACCTTAATACGAGTAGCTACTAAAATGCGATGTGTGCAGAAAAATAAAGAGATAATTTAGGAAATGTGATTGACCATGACCATTAAAAAAGTAGGTATTAAACACTGAAAAAAAAGTATTCAGAATACTTCCTCCAAGTCGACAACTATAGGGTATCTTAACCTTATCTACCTACCCACGTAACCAATTGGATCTGTAGAGATCGTTCACCAAATATTTTTGACATTTAAAATACCCCACTTTTTCTAGTTACATAGTGGGGCTATCTTTTTTTGGGAGGTGGCAAAGATATTATATTGCCCTCCCCCCCCCCCCAGATATGCCAATCATAGAAGTATTTAAAACTTCTAAAATAAAAAATAAATACACATTTAAGTATTTAATACACATTTGTAAGATACAAATATTTTTTCATCAAATTATTGTATAAAGATGAAGTACATTTTATTCACGTTTCTCCTGTTGCATAATAATATGTGTTATCTGGGTTACAAAAATAATCCAGTAATATTATTTCATGAATTATAATTACCTACAGGATTATCATATTACTTAGTTTTTTTTCAAACAAGTTAGAGCGCTTTTTTTGTGAAACTCATACTATGTACATTGTATTTAATATTATTTAACAATTTGTCGTGTGTACCAACGAATTACAATTTGTCTGTAAGTCAGAAAATGAGTTTTAAAAATCGTGCAAAAGCAAACAATTAGTGTATGGTTTTGATTTTGGTACATTAATTATTTTGCCCCTCCTAGTTGTTTATCCAGTTACGCTACTGTTCTACAGACTGCTAGGTGTTAAATTTATCTATACAAGTAGTAGTCAGGCGCGTAGCAAGGATTTTTCAGAGGGGATTTTTTTTATATGTATAGTTTAATTTTAAAATAACCAACGAGGTTCTCTAGATATTATTCTTCTAAATTTGATTATAGATCAATTCACTCCAATATTAATCATAACAGAGTTAAATCGATTATTCAGAACGTACTTACATGCAATTTGCCATATTGTTACCTACGCGTTTGTGAGACGGAGTCAACAAATGCTGGTGTGGAGTCCTCTTAATTGGTACATCATATAATCGTACTCGTACATGTACCGGCATACTTACAAGTTACATTATGGATATCAAAACCATACATATCGGTGGAACGTGGAAACAACTCGTTTGTACTTGTGTAGTTGTGTAGCTTTTGTAGTTTGTGCTGCTGAATATTAGAATTACGTAGATATATATATATTGTATGCTTACTAGTTACTGCACTTCAGGTGATTTACATTTGGGTGAATTGTTAAAAATTGCAATGTGTTTAGGTGATATTTTTGAATGTGATTAAAATTAAAAAAATATATTTGTTTTTTGTTTTTTAAATTGTTTTCCTGAAAAATTAGCCCCATACGTTTTATGCACTTTAAAACTTTAATCTCGAGTGACATATACTTATTAAAATTGTATCTTTTATCTTTTAAATTGATTAATCCATCATAAGAAACATATTACTTGTATTATGAAAATAAAAAGGTACCTTATTCGCCCAAACGCATGACGCCCCTACACGTACACCATTCAACTGGGATTTTCATAGGATTTGCAAGGCTTGGGTGATGTGAAAATAAGTACGGAAACCAAGATAATATAAATATTTATATTTATGAGTGCCTTTAACATACCTACCTACTTTTTTTTACTATTCATAATGATTTATTCAAAATTAACGAACTTCAGAATAATTGTCCATCTTTCAGCAGAACAAAAAAAAAATAGTGTAGTCTGAATCACCAAAAAAAAATGCATAGCATCTGATAAGAAAACTTAATTTTTAACTAAAGTTATGAACCCAAGAAGCAAATTAAGACAAAAAAAGAAATACGATCTATGGGGTTTTCTGAAAGTCTTATTCTTATATATTTATATCTTATACTGTACCAATTGGTTCTGTTCATCCATATTATGCTTGACCAATATAATTATATTTTACTTATTATATACTAACTAGTAACTACTAAGTAGGTAGGTAAGTATACCTATTAATATTAAATACCTATATATGGCTATATATCTAATAGCTATCGTAGACGGTATTGGCATATCGCATATTTCTACTTTATTTCTCTATGAAACATAACGTTTAATGCTATGAAATTAATAATAATATAAGTTTTGTGACCAATTTTCCTATTGTTTTATTTTCAAACACAACTGCACAAGAGTACGAGACGCAGCAGGGCTCAGCTGAAGTCTGAGTTCAGCACGCCCACATCTAAGGACGGCTCTGTCATCAATAACTATATACGTATACCTACTTATTTAGGTTTACTGTAGCCTTGTTGTCACTTAATTTGCATAATATGTCTACCTATACCTATGGCTGTATGCAAACCTAGTTTTTATAAGAATTATAGTTTCGCATAAGCCATAAATTGTAAAAATTGTTTTAATCAGCTATAAAGTTTATATCTTTATTATAGTTTTATTTATGTAATGTCTTTTAAGCAAATAAAATACTGCAAAATAAAATAGAATATCATTAAACGAAAAATAAAGTAAAATGAAAAAATTAATATCATTTTATAAAATGTTTGTATAAAAATAAAATTTATTTTTTACATTTATATAGTTTTCGTACTTTCGTGGCAATATTTTTCTAATCATTAGTAACTATCTTAAAAAAAAACTCTGACTTTTATATCCCTTATACCGATCATTATTATAACGCATAACCAATTAAATATTATTGTTAATTTTTTTACATTAGTTGTCGGTTTTTTTTTTAAATATAAACTTATCATTACACCCTGACTCTCGTGACAACTCGCCCACATAATCAAATGATGCCTATTGCGCAGTAGACTTTAGTTAAGAGAACGTTACATCCGCATATTAAAATTAAATTGTTTCCGTCTCGTAATATAACAAATTTTAAATGAAGAAGAATTTGTTATTTTTAATACCAAAGTAGTTAAATTGATAAATTATCATACAATTTAAAGCCAAAAATATTATCTATAGCATTTGGAAGTTCATTTTTATTTTTATTTTAAGCCAAGTTCAGAGTTATTAAAAGTTGTAAATTTTTGTTAGTTGTTCAAAGCTCATGACTTACTTCAAAATAAAATATCAAAAATATTTTTTAGCACTAAGGTGCCATGGATTAAATTATCTCCTTTAAATTGGATAATAGGTGAATTCACACTTAATACTAAAAATAACCGATTAAAACAGATTCTTCTTCACTTAAAAATTGCCATGTTATGGCGTTCGTTAGACGAAGCAGTGGTGGTCAAATAGTGGGGTGATGGAATCTAGGACGTTTCCCTCCGTGCCTTTCCCCTCATGCATTGGACGTATCCCTACCTACAAAATGGGACAATTCCCCCCGGACAAAAAGTTTAAATTAAACATATTAAACAATAATATGCAACTCAAATCAATAAATTTACAAATGATTCAATTAATAATATAATTAAATAAATAAATATTAATATATTAATATAATTCAATAATACGTTATAATAACACTATTGCCAATACAAAATTAATTATATATATATTAAACAATATACAAATTACAAATAAATAAATGTACTGTTAAGAGATTTTTCTTTAAATAATTATACAAAATGTTAAATTAACAAATAAATATAATTCAATAATACTCTTGCATAACTTTGGTTTATCAACCCTTTAAATTGAGTAATAAATCCATAACGTGAAAGATGGTAGTCGATAGATGATCATATACATCGGGTAAGATCAAAAAACGTATTTCCAATCTATTATTATGTGTATAAAAATATATATCAATTCAGGGGGGCGTGATGCAAATGCCGGGCTTATGAAGAGATGATCCTCAAGAACCTTTTATTTCAATATTTATAACTATTTATAACTTGCACTTATAATAATTATATAAATCGTGTAGGTCTCTACTTGAAGAGGTGTTTAAAAATGGCTAATCACACTATACATTTTTATTTAATTGAAATATTCAGTACAGCTATGTGCCTATGTCATTTTAGATATATAATCATATTGTAATAGAATATAGTTGTAAGCCCAAAACGTATAGAGATGGTGATATGTATACCTATTAATAGCTGTAACCGCAAATTTAGGTGATTAACTATAATTAGCAGTAAAATTGAGACATAATGTACATGTTATACTAGTTATACCTATTATAAAATATGAACTGTGAATTCAATAATATTTGCGAAAAATAATTAATATTTTGATACATCATATTATATTCTTGTAGATAATTTAACTGTAGTGCCTTTAACTTTAATTAATACAATTCGGTAATTAATGATGGAGGTTTTTTAATTGTTTCCATGCTGCATCGCATCTCAAACACTGTTTTATTTTGATAGGTATCTGCACCATAAAAAATAAATTTTATCATTGAAAAAATGTCTTAAATGTCCGGGGAACACTGGAGTGCATTTTGTTCAAGGCCGATTCCAATAAAAAATGTACAACATTTTGTTTCGTTGGAAATAGAAATTTGGAAACAATATTGTACCTACTGAACGTTATGTAATATATTTAAATGCGTTTGTTTGTATGGAAATGAGCATCGATAATTATATTTACCCCAGTTACTTGATACTTCTTATACTTTATATAATAATAATAATATTAGATAATTATTACTGTATAGATTTAATTCAATGATATCACGATCGTAAAATTGTGACATTAAAATATGTAAATTGTTTATTTTTTTAAAAACGTTATGGCCATTATGCACGCCACTATGTCAGTATGTGCTAGCCAGTACTAACTATAAAAACGTACCTATATGTGTAACAGACCACAGTAATGACTTATTAAGTACTTCATTGCGACTGCAAAATATGTGTCTTAAGAAAAAGCATGCTCATCTCATAAATTAATTTTTATATTTAATGTAGAATGTGGATACAATAATAAAATAATATATTATGCCAATGAAGGTACCTCGCCATTTATTGGGTATAGGTATACTACGAGTAGGAATAATAATACACATAAATCGTATGTTTATAAAATGATATTATGTTAGGTATATACCAGCTACATTTTTACGTGTTGTTATATAATTATTATACAGCTGCAGCGTATATACAATATAATATCGGTATCTTTATCTGCTACATTCTAAATATTGTATTTTCGTGCACTTAAAATATATTATACCGTGTTCAGCGTGTTGCAGAAACAAAACAAAAAAATAAAAAAATGGAGGGGCTTCCTGCTGCTGTCGTAGAATAGTGTGAATGGTTCGAGTGCGCCTACCTAATAAAACGAGTGGTACCTACGTTATAATATTATCGAGGCTGATGGTCGATGGCCACAAACTAGTAGGTATAACCCCGTGTGACTGTGACATCAACAATGTTAACGAGACCTCGTATGTTATAGTCTGGTACTGATCGTTCAGTACCAGGTCGGATCTTCTAGTACACACATGATTGGATTTTCAAAAGGATTATCGTACCTATAACTTATCAAGTAAGTCAAATTATAATTTTTTGAGTATATAAATAGATAAGTACCTCCAGGCTCCAATTGATCAATCACTTTTTATTTTAGATACGTAGGTCCGTTTATAAACATCTAATAAAATGTTACCTATATATTATTCTGTGGATGTTTATATAATATTATCACTATTTCATTTTAATTTAATCATACAACTTTATATTATAATATGATATTATATTAATTTAAAGCCTCTACGTATTATAGAATATAAGTTTGTTATACCTATACTCTATATTGTATTAAATGTTCATTGTTAAATAATATATAGGTATGTACCTGTTTAGTATTTCCATTGTTTTGGTAAGTATCTACCCAGGTACCTATAATCACTTCAAAAATCCTTTTGTGGGTAAATAAATGTTTTCAATCATTTTCAAATATAATATAATTTTAGATAGGTAATCATCAAACTACATAATATGGCAGGTGTAGTGGTATTACATAAAATAAAATATTGAAAATACACGTGCATTTAGTAACTGTTATGTAATTACAACATCCGGATCAAATAGTAAATTTGTTATTTGTTACAATTAGTTATATTGTTGTTGGATTTATTATAATCATAATATGTATTAAAAAGTCCATATTTTGGTAATATTTTAAGCTATTCGAACATTGTATTTAATAAGTCGTTTTAAAAGGAAAACGAATGAATTTCGTAACAATTGATAGTGTGGCCCAGTTTTATTAATAACCATATAAGCTGTCCATGTGTGCGCACGCAACACGTCCTTCGTCATTTTTTTTCCTTCTTAACTCTCAATACACGATTTTCTACAACTATGTGCAAGTGTGATAGTTTATAGGTAATTGACCTATCTGTACACTATGATAGCCGAATGGCTATTATATTTAAATTGCAATAGCCAATAACCCTATCTGCCTATGGTATAAAACATATTATTATCATCAGCTTTCTTTCATTTGTTTTTTCATGATATATAATCGTACACAAATGTTTTTAAGAAGTGAGAACAGTATTTAAAAGTAGGTACACGTAGGTTCTACAATAATATTACCTACGTCAGTACGTCAGTAAAACATAAATAAACTCGACACAAATATCGTGTCAAAGATGTCATAGGAAATGGTCAGATATTCAATAGATATATTAGTTATATCTATTTCTTGGTAATATAATTACATTTTTAGTTCAAATTATTACAGATGGGTCGGTATAGTGTTACTAACTACTAGTTTGTACTATTTTATTACACTGTGAGTCTTTTGTGTAGTATTTATGAAGTAATTTAGGTGTTACCTACATTTTATCTAGATATGCTATGTTTTTGGTTCTTTTATCCAAATGTTGATTGTTATTAAAAGTTATAAAAATATTAAAAATACATAAGTAACCTGTATAATGTATTTTTCATAATAAGTATTAAGTTGTTACTAATAACTTATTGGTAGGTGCCTATCTGTAGTCTAAAGTATTTCAATTATTCTCATTTATTAAATATTTAATTGAGGTCATAAAGACATCAAATTGTTTTTAATTTATACAAAATAGTATTATTTTAATGTGTTATTTTTTCGTAACCGAATGAGCCGAATGCGGACGAGTTATATAGTTTCAACATGCTTGCTTTTTATTTCTAAGATTTCCTAGATTATTAAGGTATAATTATTTGATATAAACTATTGATAAAATTTGTAGAAACAACGTCTTATTTTATGTTGTTTAAACTTTAAACTTGCATACTAGAACCCAAAGAAGACACTACATTTTCAGATTCTGACTTAAATTTATAAGCTAACTAAAATTAAAAAAATAAATAAATCATTGTAATGATGTAAATCTTTGTACACATAATATTGTAATCATATTAATCGTAAATCGTAAATTGTACTTAATATTGTAAAAATACCTGGTGTATTGACACAATTAAATTAATAAATATAAAAAAAAAACTTTAAACTTAATTTATTTTGTATTATTTTCACTTAAAAGATACATAAATTATAATAATATCTGGTGTTAATAAAAATATCTATTTCAATAAACAGCTCTACTTCTTTAGTTTAATATGTTCGTGTTTTTAATTTGGTCTGTTTCATTAATGGATGGTTTAATGGTTATAGTATGTAGTATGTACCTGTAACAGGCTTCTGCTTACACCAGTTTTTTCTCAGAAGTTGCATTAAAACATTTAAATCATCTTATATAATGTTGTAGGTTATTTGCCTTGCCCTGTAAATATCAGGCTAGTGACTGACTATAGGTACCTCATTGGACCTGGGAAGGATTAAACTCTTGGAAGTTAGGTAATCCTGTTGACATTTTGTCATTGCGCAAGTGTTTTAAAAAACTTTTAATCATTAATGTAGTTACCCTGGATTGTTATATTTAATAATTTTAAACTGATACAATTTGAAATGATGTATTTATTTATAGAAAAAATAAGTTATACAATTTAATTTTAATTTTAGGGGGAGAACAAGATTTATTTAACTATAGAACTATAGAGTATAGTTGTTCATTCTCAGTAGGTACTCAGTAAGCAAATAAAATAAAATTCACTCATATAACTATAAGAATTACATTATATTACGTCGATAACGTTATAATAATTATTAATAACTGTATCGTGATTTTTAAAGCTTTATACAAATTATTTAATATTAATTAAACTGTTTAATTTGGGGATGTTTAATTTGTTTAATTATATTTTTATTACGAAAAGATTTTAAATACGTACCTATTTTAGTTTCTAAATGTAGCAGTCAAAATTTAAAAGAAATAGGAAAAACATATCCTTCCGTACTATGGATGCACAAAATAGCTGGTATCTATTTCTACCTATTTTTTGATAAATTACAATTTCTATAGCCATTAATTATTATATTATTATGGGCAACATGCTGAACATATTATTGTCTTTGGCTATTTTATTGAACTGGCTAGATTATTGCATTTAATGTAAATAGTAGGTATATATTACATGTTTCGTTCTTAAGTTTTGTTTGTCTCAAAAATTTTACACGCCACTTGAAAATAATATGTAGGTACTTCCGCATAATTTACGAGGACATAATTTTTTTGTACATAAGTCTTAACATCCATCACAGAAGTATTTTTCACTTGTGTTCCTCGTATTATTGTGTGCGGATTTTAATCAAATAGTGTATGTCACGGTCATCTTTTAAACTGCAAATTGGTGAACAGTTTTTTTTTTTAAATTTTTTTTGTTATTATATTTGGATGTAAGGTCGACTAGTATTGATTCTTGCGACACACATCAATACATCATATTACAGCCCTTCATCATTTTAGGGTCCCCGTGGCAGGTGAATCTATATTATACCTATAAGAAACTTGTAAAATACATTTATATACATATATGCACATGTGGTGTGGAATACAGCAAAACCGATTGTAATGTAAATAAAAAAAAAAATCCGTCAGCGATCAATTAACTTAATAGTTAATATATTTTGTCTAGATATACGCAATATTATTTTGTAAATGGCCTTAAACCTATTACCCTTGCTATATACAAAACGAAAAATAATGGTAATTTATTAGTTGGTGTAGCCGGGTGTTTGGTTATTGAAACAACAAGTATTTGGTTATTCATCAATGATCCATAATCAATTAGTACCTATATAGAAGTAATATGTCAGACTCGGAAGATTCGGAACCATGACTCGGTTTGGTAGGAAATGGATTTATCATTGGTTATAGGTGGCCAGGAAGATATAATATCCGTAGGTAGGTATATTAATTTATCATCAATACCCGGCGGCCTTGAGAATTTCATGTTTTTTCCCCATTACCATTTATTGAAATATTGTAGGTACAGTGGCGTGTGTATTAAACGACATTAAGCGTATCTAGTACATACAATTTACAAAAAACAAGTAGGAATTTAGGGTGTTAGTAAAAGAGAGGAGATGGCGAGAAATGACCGAAAGAACGAGTCCCCGCAGCAGACCATTTTAAAGACATCTTAAAATACAATATGATTCATGTATAATATACTTACCTATCGAATATTATGCTCTCAAATTTCCACTAAAAATGATCGTAAAGCGTAATAACTATTATTATGTATGCCTACTAACATGCTAGTTAAAAATATATGTAAACGCTGCCTGGATAGCTGTACAGGTACCTACAGTTAAATAATATCGACGACTAAAGATGATTTTTCTCCGATTTAACTTTTAAAATTCTTTTATAATATGATACCTGTTTTAGAGCAAATATATTGTACTGAAACATTATATATTTGTGTGAAATTCATAAACTAAAAATTTTAAATAGCCATTAGGTGGTATATATAGATATGTTACATAGATACTTGCAAACTGATGGACTTGTTCCCATAGTCCCTTACGCGATACTACCGTAGACCAGGCCCGGTCAAACAATTACAGTTTGTTAGGAAGATATTATACAACACTATAATAAGTATTTACGAAATGTACAAAATTCCTATTATGTAATCGCGCGATGCAAACGTCTGATGCAAAAAAAGTAATAATCGTTTGTTGATTCAAACAGAATTCTGTTGAGTGTTGAATACTTGAATAATAATAAAAGAAGGTCCTATCTAATACCTATCTAATATTATATATTTAAACATTGTTTAACATTATTTTTTTTAAATAAATGAAAACATGTACATTGTACACATAAGTTCAGTGACGTATTATGAAAGGGGGCAAAGGGTTAAGCAGAAGTTTTCTTGCAGTTGTTGTACACAAGTAATACATTTATTAAGAAGGGAAGGCATTGGGAGGGGCTTAAACACCCAAAACTCTCCTGGTTACTTCACTGCATAAGTTTCGTACCTACCTACATATTATTACCATCAATTAATCAAATTTTAACATATAATTCAAGTCAATGGCACTATTTATTTTGTTATGTACAAGGAAATCGTGTTATTTAGGTTGTAATAAACACGTTTTAAGTTTCATATAAACGGGAAATATTATGATACTCATATGATGATTAGCCTATAGAGTAATACTTAACTACAAATATGAAAGATATTTTACTAATTTTAAGTGACTCTAATTGGAACACTACGATAAAATGTAAAGTAATGTAATACTATAAACATAGGCTAATGACTTAGTTATTGAAGTCTTTATTCTGAATGAAAATGAAGATATTTTTTTTATCTTTTATCGGTAAACTTTTTAGTTTTATTCCAGTTGAAATTTCGAAAACACTAGATTAATAATTGAATGCATATTCTTGCAGGTACATTCATAATTTCTCGATAACGTATTATTAGTATACATAATATATAGGTAGATACCTAGTATTAGGTACCAACAAAAAATAAAATGAGTTCGAAGAATTATAAATAATTCAATTTAAAACGAGATTTCAATCATATTGTTGTTATGGTTTATGAATAATCAATATTGTACCTAGAAAACGATTAATCATATATGTTTTAACAATACTATACCTACTCATATAATATAGTAGTATAATTGCATAGGGACGTATAAGTACTTGCAAGCTATCGGTACAAGCATTATTAGTTATACAATAAATTAAATAAAGGCCAGATTACTTTATTATTGTTCATGACTATTCTTCAATTGAAGATCTGTATTTTTAATTTATTTATATCTATTAAATCTCCATTATGTCATTTGGTTCAAATGCCTGAGGGGTTCATAATATTATTATATTTATTCTCTCCGGGAACACTTTTGCTTTCTGTATGTGTTCTCCTTCGGTCAAGGTTGATGGATTCAAGGCTCAGATTTCACTTTTAGATGAACTTTATAATTTATTCTAATACTTACACACGTAATTATATATTTCATTTTATAATTACGTATGTTTACAATTAATGAAGCAATAAAAATATTTTAAAACAATTTAATCTATAATATTTATATTATTCACCAAATCGTGCTCACACACTTTCGCATAGACAAATAAGTATAATATCATTATACATTTTAAATGTTTTAGACCTTGTTGTTAAGAGCTTTCATCATTGTTTTGGAGTTGTTGTTATATGATTATACAAGCATATAATAACTAATAAGACGTTGTTTACGATTACATTCCGTGAGTTACAATATTTTTCATATATAACCAGAAAGAAAAAAAAAACTTGAACGTTGGCCGTCAAATGAGGTTAAAACATTAATATGTCGTATTTTTATTTGGTAGTGACGTGATGGCTTTATATATAATATTATATACTAGCAATATAATAATATATTCATGGAGCTCGTAGGACTTTTCTGAATTTTACTTAAATGAAGACCTTCACAGAGACATTTTGTACACATCAAAAATAATGTATAGTTGTAAGACTTAGACATTTGCATAATCCTTAAAGTACGACATACTACATAGTTACACATGAATTATAATCTAAACAACAAAATCATTATATTTATCTATTAAATATATGTATTTGTTTATATGGTCTATAAGCAAATAAATCTAAAAAAATAATCGTAGGTATAATTAATGTGTGCTAGGTATAATAAGATATTTTACTTGAAAAAAAAATTAATTTTGAATAATATTCAGTTATTATTTTAATTTCAAAGACATACAATAATGAAAAACGAAATTAATGTAAGTAGGTACCTACACATGTAAGATAATATAGTTCAGCTGACAACTTTATTAGATAAATGTATTTTTTTTAAGTGTGGATTAATAATCTATCATTTAGTGGTTTAAACGTTGCAGAAAGTAAACCAGTCAAAATGCATTCTATATATATGTTTAGGAGTGTAGGTAGTGGTTTTGTTGTAGAGGTATATAATATTTTACATTAAAAAACGCGTCGAAAAGTGTTGACCCGGTCTCCAGACCAACAATACGTTAAATAGGTAGGTAGGTAGGTTAGGTACCTATTGGTAGTTCATAATTTTTTATTTTGTACTTTCCCTTTATTCCGTGGCTTTATGTTACACAACATACATATAGGTTACCTTAAACTTGGCATCGTGTTTTTTGCATTTCATGTATCGAACTAAGTAGTATACAGTATATTATACACTTATAAGTTATATTTTAATATACCTATATAGAGACCCGTTTTTGATCAAACGTTCGTCTATATTATTAGGTAGGCACCTACTGTTAAATTGTAAAATTATTTTCAATCGAATCTTCTTCGTATTACCTACCTATTCGTTAATGGCTTGTAGGTGTAGTATGGTTTCCATTAGCTGTGAAAAGATTATTTTTTAAAATATTTTTGTACCAAAAACATATACTATATAGGTTACATGCCAATATATATAATAGTTTATACCTATACTATATATTACCTGTTTATAATGTGTCTGTATATAACAACCACAACGCTATACACAACGTCATTGGTAGTATCTATATATACATGCACGTGTTAATAAAATGAAGTTACCTATAATATGACATAAGATTTTAAAAACCGCCATAAGTAATTACACTTTATTAGCCGCAGCAGTGGAATTAAATTTAAAATGTTCATCGATACACAATCACAGCACGGTGAAAGTAGGACATTGATTTGGTAATAATATATGGTCAGTGCAGAATAACATACGAGACAATTTTTTATTCATTCCAATACATAATAAACTAGTTGTATCGGTGGATGTGCAAAACGTAGTAAAATTATTTCAATTAGATAACAAAAAATTAGTTATACACGCAATGAGGTTTCCGGTTAAGACTGACAGGTCTTAAAATGCAATTCGTTAAGTTTAATTACATTAGATAAATAAAAACAAATGCGTACACCAATAGATCGTTGGGTGTACTAAATATTTCCTTCAATCCCACGCCGTAGAATCATAATTCATATGATATAATAACACAAAGTATTGTGTAATTATTATAAATTAAGATTGTGAAAACAAATTTCATATTTTTAAAATTTATACTCGACGCTTAATATTTTTGTAATGTTCGCTTACAATATTTACGTTTAATGTAGGTAGTAGGAATAGGTATACTGTATTGTTGAAATTTAATTAAGTACCTAACTTATGCTTGTATCATTGGAGATTGGAGTTTTATGTACCTATATGTAATTATTATAAGTATAGATAAATTCATTTTCAGATTTGAGTAATATGGTAATATATATAATATAAATTGTATTATATATTGTACCTATATCGTTAATAACATAAACTGTAAAATGGAAAACCTTATATAATACCTATATCTATTACATTCATTAAAGTTATGAATCAGATTCTGTGATGAACATTTCATGGAGTTAAATGGTTTGGTATAATATATCAAAAAATTAGATTTATATTTTTTAATTTATCAATTATTGTTAGGTTCCTCAGTTTTATATATTTCCTGGGACTTTTTTCCAGTAACACAAAATTATTTATTCTGATTTCCGTATATTATTTATACTTATAAATTATTATTACATAATATAATATATAATATTATATATTATTACGTATGTATTTTATTTATCAATGCTGCTTATAAGTTTATTAGCAATCATACAATTAATAAAATAATATTTACATTTATAATATAAAAATTGACAAAATTAATTTTCGATTATTTTTTTCCTATTAATAGGTGGGGTACCCTAATATTATTTGTAATTGGGTAGTGGTAAATGGTAACGAAATTCAGACTAATATCAGACCGGAAATATATTTATTTTCTTCAATGTCATTAATTTAATTGAATCATAATAGGTACTTACCTAGTTGGTATTATTATATAGGTACACTGAAACTGATAATGAACTAATCAATCGGAAATGCAATATTCATATTATTGCCATTTTTGTTTAACATTTATTTAATTGATAATAATTGGAATAACATTGAATGGACACTGTAGCGATCAACATAGTCAATATTCTTATATGACATTGTAGAAAAGCAGGGTGATTGTTTTATCTGGAAAAGTATAAAGGTTTTCGGAAATATTTTCATTACATAATTTGAGGTCACATAAAATTACTAATTTGAAAAAAATTAATTTTTCTCCAAATAGGCACTTTTTATAAACGACACCATACATTTTTAAATCCATATATAAAAGTCGTAGAATATAGTTTTTACAAATTTCGATGTACGTTGAACGGTTAGGTCGTTCATCTAGCACCTTTAGTATCGTTAAGTTTAGATTAATTTTGTAGTCTTGTAGAGGTGCCTACCTAGCATTACCGTAATATAATATGATAAAGGTATGATATATTAATATAATAATATATTATATAAGAAGGTTCGTGGATAAATGGATAATATAATTTTTCACATAATAATACATTAAATAATTTAACATCACTAACGAGCATTAACGTAATATTATATTACATTATATTATGTATTTATGTCTGTGAACCACACTATCCTCACAATCACTGAACATACCGATGATAGGTATCTTTTAAATTATAATTAGGTAATAATACACATAATTAAATCATTTATTTTTGACGGGTCAATGAGATATAATGAATTATTTATAAGAAATAAAGACCCATTTCACTAATTATTTAAAATATTGGTAGGTAATTTAATACCTATATTTAGATTGGATCGATATAATTAATGCTATATAAACTTTCTTACATTTACAAATATCATGTTTAGGTACCTATAAAAATCTTGCAGATTATTGATTATAGTAGGTATATTTTAATAGGTATTTTATAATATTATTTTTTATTATACATTAAACATTTGCCGCTTCACATTTATACCCCGATATACTTATGTCCTATATCATTATATGTCATTTAAAATCGTAATTGTGGTTTTTTTTATTCATAATAAATTAGATATCAAAATATAAATGTAAATAGGTAGGTACCTATTCTCAAATCTCAACGGTTTAAATTTTATATTTTAAAACTATAAAATATGTCTAATAAGTTATGTAATCAAATCAAATTATTAAAGCAGGAGAAATAAATTACTGGAATACTGGATTGAGGCCATCATCAAGGAAAACCTATGGTATGACACAATAGTATAATAAGGAACTATTACTACCTAAAGTTATAATAACAATTATTTTTTAAGAAATTATAGTTAATAAATTACTTCATACAAGAATAGAAATTAATAAATAGGTTTATTCAAATGGAATTGATCTTCATACAGATTTTAGTTAATAATTAGGTAGGTAACTAGGTATAGTACTATAAATAGCAGTTTATATCTTTGAAGTTATTTTTGGACAAAATTTAAAATGAGTGCCTATAAATATTTAAATTGAAAACTAGGTAGGTAAGTATTTTAAGTTATCAACAACTATGTGTATGCCCACCATATTTTTTTTAAGCTGTTTTTTGTACTTCGAAAATTAGTTACAAGATAAGCATAGACCTGAGAACTAACGAAATTGCATATTATCTACAAAATTATTCATATGAATTACCTACCCATCTTATATAATTTTAATATTTTCAAAATAGGTACTCTCCACTCAATATAGTTTTTATTCTAAAATACCTAATTTAGTAAACTATTGGTTTTACGATGATATGGGCATTACATATACTTTTACTTTTTGGTTTTTGTATGACTATTGTGATCGCCGATCATAGTTTTAAGGTAGAATTATACAGAAACATATCTTTGGCCGACACTATAATATTATATTGTATTTATCCTAATTATTATTGATTGTAAACTAGACCAAGTTCGTTTTTTATAAGTACTAAATCATAAATGAATTTACTGAATGTATTTTTTTAACACTTCAAGTAGGTACCTATAGTTTTTGATTTTTTTTTTTTTTAAATTATTTGAATTTATTTTTACGATGGACCTGATGTATATATATGAAATATATACAAATGTACTTAAGTTATTTTGTTTTGATCCAGAAATCCTAGTTATAGCCTGCTTTAAACTTACCTACGATTTTTACCTAATATTTAGTTTAGACCATTGTTATAAAAATATAATTTAGTATTTGACAAAAATAAGTAATTTTAAAGACGTGATGATAATATTATTTTTATATTATAAATAATTAATTTTCAAATACGATGTACCTATTTATACTTAAAACTATAGTACAAGTGTACAACTTATTTACTTTTACAAGGTTACCTACTTCATATGAACTATGTTTGATTTTTCATTAACCTTGTATCATTACTTTGTACGAGCTCTTGAAATTGTTTAAACGTTTTGTGGACACTGTAAAAAGGTCTGTGATTCTCAGTAAATAAAAAAAAATGTTTTTCGAATGCAGTAATTTATCAGAATAATAAGATATTGATTGCTTTCAAGTTTAAAATAATATTTACATACTTTTTTTACCCATACCCAGTTTTTTCTATCAGTGTTTTTTTTAATATTAAATTAATGTATTGAATAAATGCTTATTTGGTGTATAAACCTAATACAAAAATATCTTATATTATGAATTACTTCAACTTTGCCTGAAGAGTTTTAAATAAATTAAAATTATTATGATTTATAATGATATATTTGTAACATTTATACTATAAATAACTATACATCGGTACCTGACAACAGTGCTAAAGTACCATGCGTATTTAGTAGTTAAAATAACATAACTAGTATTCATCCTAATTTTGTAATAATATTATAATCATTTCTTTAAATTAATTATACATGAACTAACCTTCAGTAAAGTATTGATAAGTCTACTACAAGCTACTCTTTTTATTCTATAAACTTAAATAATTTAATAGGTTGATTATTTTTTACGACATTTTTATAATACGCCTTTACTCTGTATATATTATATTATACGAGAATATATAATTGATGTAATTGTTAATTGTTAGTTCATACTGTAGGACGCTATTAAACTTGGAAGGTTTGTTTATAAATATAAAAACCGGTACCTACCTACCTACAAAATTATCAATATCACATTTATTATTTTTAAATAAGTACCTGTACCACAAATAATCACAATTGAATACCCCCCAATATGTTTAATATTGGTATTTAGGTGCCTTCTGAAATGGAGTAGGTACCTAACATGCATTTAAAAATACCGTTTAGGGTAATAAAAATTTGAAGAAAATGGGTCATCTATAATATTGTTACAAATACTTGAATATTTTTTATAACAATTCTAATTATAGTATAATTTTACAAAACTATACGTAAGTAATTTTCACTTTAAAAATTTGAATAATTTAATATAAGTCAAGGTCAAAACAATGTTGTTTCAATAAGATAGGTAGGTAATAAAATACCTATATATTTAAAGTAGATATTAAATATGTCTTATTAATTATTACCAATTATTATAAAACTACACATCGGCAAAATTAAATAATTACATCATTTCGTTTTTATGTTGACTATTTTATAATAGCTTACCGATATAAATATATAATATTACGTTTCTCGCTATCTTATTGAGACAATAAAATTTAATATAGGAGGTAGGTTAGGTTACCTACGTATAACTTCGTGAGTTTCTATATTATTATATTATATTATATAATAATATAATGCCATACTACCATAGTCATAGCAGTAGATATAAGGTATGTAATTAATGTTAAATATGAAAGATATGTAAAAAAAAGCCGTTTAGCGAGATAGGTACAAGAACTAGGTGGGTCACTGGGACGGGTGTCTTTGAATTTGAAAGCAATGATATGTCATATAGTGTTCTCCAAGTATGATTCCAACGTTGTATCTCAGTTCGCATTTTATAATTTGTTTACATGATGCTTTAAATATCGTTAAAAAAGTTATAACTCCTAAGTGTTCGTACAAATTGTGCTGGATTAAAATAAACAGCGAAGTGTTTGCCAATTGATAGCATTCATTCAGTATTTACTAATTAGTAATTTTCTCAATAAATACTGAGAAATTATAAAATGCAAGTTTTTTAACCAGTACAATAAAACATTTCCAACTGATTCCCCTTATAATTAGTCATATTAAAAATAACAACAGTCCAAACTTATGTTTAAGTTGTGACCTACCTAACTAACTTCAAACTTGTCTTTTTTTGTTCTTAATGAACTTTGTTAAGAGTGAATCATTGTATCAATACCTATGACTATTGACTATATGGTTGAAAATATGAGAGACATGAAGATGAGATAAGGAGACCAAACTCCTATCACTGCCTCTTATAAAAGTGGTCCGACAAAAAGCGCATGGGTATTCTGCCACTAGGAGCGTGTGCTTTTTTGGCCTATATTGTATACGTAAGTATATGGTACATATTGTATAGTTCGGTCTCCTTATCTCTATCTTCATGATGAGAGGGCTGTAACCCGGAGTGGGCACCATGGTCACGGAACTGACAGTAAATAATTAACAACAGTATAAGTAGTAAGTACTTATAGGTAGCTATATAATTATTTTTGAAAAGAGAGAGAGAGAGTTAGGTAGGTATTGACTCGTATTTATACCAGTCATATAATGGTACTTAAACAGTGATATTTGTTGGCATGACGATAGTTATACGGGGTTTTCCATTAAGCATACCTTTTTATCTAACCGGTATTCTGGTGGAGTGCACAATCGCCCATTTCAAATGTGCACACTGCAATTTTAAAGAACTAAAAAAAAAAAAATCAAATATTTGATATTTTTATCCAGAGACCTAGGTACCTATATATTTACCTACAGTATGATGACTGTATAAATTCTCTCATTAAAAAAAATAATTTTATACTTATTATTTATGTGATGTTTTGCTTTGTTTTGTTTAATAGGATGTGTAGGGACGCTATCCAACCACAGCCACCACAGCCGCCACCGCTCGCTTCGGTCGAAGTACGAAGTGCGTTTAAAAGCTATAATTCGTCGGCTATGGTGCTGAGAGGAGTATCCCTGACCGTCCGTAGAAATACAATGTATATAAACGTATTATTTACTATTATTAGATTTACAAATAAAATACGTACCTACTAATCAATTCATTTCATATATGAATATCAAATAATAATATGTATAATACGGTTTTTGATGAATTATTTTATTATTTTCAGTTATGGTCTATTAGGACCCAGTGGTTGTGGCAAAACAACCCTTTTAAATTGTATAGTCGGTCGAACGAAATTGGATAACGGTGTCATCAATTTAGAATCAAATGTAATTGATGATATTGGTTACATGCCGCAGGTGATTGGACTTATTCAACATATTATTAACAATATTATAATACAATACATAAATGTTATTATAATTATGTTTCTAGGATTTATGTCTAGATCCTTTACTTAGCGTCGAAGAAATTTTTTTCTACTTTGGAACAATTTTTGGTCGTTCTCGAAATGAAATTATAAGTCGTTACAAATATTTCAATGCTTTATTTGACTTGCCTAAACGAAAAATGTTAATAAACAATTTAAGGTAAGCATAGCGACAAAATATTAGGTACCTACCTTTTAAGGATGAAATCTTTGTTAGAATCCTGATATTTAACAGATACCTATGCAAAATTCAGTGGCATGCTTGACATTTTTAAGTGGCAGCCATCGCCTATCGGCGAAGTGTAAGTTAAAAAAATTGCCGAGTTATGCATTGTACAATTTTTTTAGCACTCAAAGTTAAAAATTCATCAATTATATCAATATTTGGTAACTTTGTAGTGTGTGGCAAGAGTTAGAGTTTAATTTAAAGTGAATAAACTGTACCTACGTATAGAAACTCAATGTATTATAAAAATATATTCTTTTTAGTGGAGGTCAACAACGGAGAGTTTCCCTCGCAGTGGCTCTTCTCCATAATCCAACTCTTTTAATATTAGACGAGCCTACTGTTGGTTTGGATCCAATACTGAGCGAAAAGTAAGAATTATAATATGATGTATACCTACTAAAATAAGATAGCTAAAGTATGTCTACCTACCTACAGTCTATGATTACCAATGTAACCATTCGTCCGTACCATATATAATAAAAGCGTTTTGTTTTATTAGAATCTGGTTACATTTATCTGACTTGTCTTCTGAAGGCAAGACAATTATTATTACTACGCATTATATCGAGGAAGCTAGAAGAGCGCACACAGTTGGTATGATGAGAAGCGGAATAATATTATCAGAAGATGCTCCGGAAAATTTACTTAAGTGTTACGGATGCTCAACTTTAGAAGACGTGTTCCTCAAGTTGTGTGTGATTGATACGTCAAAAGTCATACAAGTAAATAATTTATTTTCTCCTAGGCACCTGTAAAATATACTTTCCAATGTTACCTACATATTCAATCTTAAACTTGGGAGAGCTAAAAATGTTTAATTTAAAGTAAGTCGAATGGGGGCTCGCTCCTTATAATTTCCTCCGTAATTTTTGTATCATCAAACTAAATACAATTAATTTATATCAATATCTATATTTGCAAATCAAAAGCTCATTTTGATTAGGTCGATAGTCAATAACAAATATATATAACAAATCAAAAATTATTAGTTATTAATTATTTATCTCAAAAATAAATACTTACGTCATAGTATTATCATTATTTGTCACTTACAGCGAATACATGAAAAATGCTCTGCTAATGTCAATTATTTTGCATTGTAAAAAAGTCCATAAGGTGGGGGGGGGGGGGGTTGTCACGTAAACAACCATATTCCGGCCACGTGAGAACGTGGTCTATATTCTATAGGTACTACGATTTTATTTCCTCCAAAAATATCTCTAATTGCGCCAATGTATTCATAGACTTATAGTTGCTCTACCTACCTAAATAACTAATACGTAACTAAAATATGTAGGTACCTATACTAAGCGCCAGTGGTAATATTAGGTATGAGTATTGTAAAAACCTAATAACCTTAACTCAATAAAAAAATGATATGTTTACTATACATTTATATTGTATTGAAAAATTATATTTTTTATTAAAGTTACATTATTGTTTAGAAGTCTTCATTGCCTATTGATGGTGATGTACAAAAAAAACTGTTACCTTTAGACAATAACAGAAAATTCGAAACGAGACGATTTCGGGCCCAGATGTTGAAAAATCGATTTTTACTGTGGAGAAATAAACAGTAATAATATTTTAATTATTATTTATTTATTTATACATAATAATATCAAACATCGTTGAGATATTGTTTTTATATAATATTTGATACAAATTCATTTTTCAGAATGACTTACCTGATGCTGGGCCTGCCAATCATTATAACTTTATTTTTCAACATGGCGATTGGACGTGATCCCAAGAATATTAGAATTGGAATTATAAATGAAGAAATAAATTTAAGAGACTGTGCAAATTTTACTTATAAAAACAATAATAATTGTTTCTTGAACGAAAAAATTTATGGGAGTTGTCAAATGATTTATCAACTTCATAAAAGAACTTACAAAATTGTATGTAAATAAGAATACATGTATATATTTTATTTTTTTAACATGCCAACCATTTATATTATTAATTAAAAATGGTAATATGTGCAGAAAGACTATTATAATATTGAAGATGCAAAAGCGTCTGTAAAAAAAAATGAAATTTGGGCTTTGTTACGGTTCAATTTTAACTATACGGAATCGTTGAAAGAAAGAGTCAACTCGGGTCAAAACAGTTTGGAAGATGTAGTTGATAATAGCTTCTTGGAGTTTTGGGTCGACGATTCAGGTGATTTTAATTTTTAAAAAATTTTAAAATAATGGTTTAATTCATTCAGTCTTATGGATATGTTTTAGATAGATATATGTCGATTTTAATTGAAAGAGACGTGACATTGAGTTTAGCGGATGCTTTTAAAAATCTAGTCGGTTCTTGCAAAGATTCATTGGATAAAGTTTTTAATTATCCAATTAAGGTACCGTAAACTATAAACCGTCATATTATCCAAGCATTTTGTTGTTAATATTCTTAAATCATTTATTGTACCTGTTTTAGATACATGATGCTCTGTATGGTTCAAATTCAGGGTCTTTTGCTCATTTTGTTGCACCAGGAACAGTATGCATGTAAGTATTTCTAAATTTTCATTTATTTGTATGCTAAAATTAGGTAGTTGATAGAACAGCACTCTTCAATATTTATTATTTAATGAATTAAGTAAATATATTAATTGTGTATTTACATACCAGTATCTAACATATGGCCCTACATTTATAAATTGTAATTTTATGTTTTTTCAAAAATATTTTTAGATGTATGTTTTTCTTGCCATTGATCTTTACAACTTTTGTTATGCTTGATGAGCAAAATGATGGAATACTGGACCGGGTATTAACTTCTGGTATGACATACATTGAAATTGCATTAGCTCATTCAATCATTCAAATTACATACATATGTATCCAAGCTATTGAAATTTTAATAATTATGTACGTCTTTTACGACAATCCATACATTGGATCGATTACGATTGGATTTAGTCTTCTCATAGTCATTGGAATAACAGGAATGATATACGGTTAGTGTTATCGAGAGTATCTTGTTGTTGATTTATTATTTTTTTAAATTATGCATAATAAGTTTTTTTTAATTAATATTTATTATTTTAAGGTTTTGTATTGGCTTTGTCAAATGACAGTCATTTTGCAGCTGGATTTGCTGGAGTTGGCACAAATTTTTTGTTGATGTGTGCTTGTGGTAAATAAATTATCATTAAATTATCTTAACAAATTACAATTTTTCAAACAAACTTTATTTTTAGGTTTTATTTGGCCTACTCAAGGAGCTCGTCATTTTGTTAAATACACCAACAAATTCGTCCCAATTACATTGGCTATTGAAGCATTACGAGGTATAACCATGCGTGGTTGGTCTATTGATCACACGGCAGTTTATATGGGATTTGTTTCGATGTTAATTTGGGCTTTGATATTCTACGCAATATCTTATATGTTATACAAATCAAAGAAAGGCACATGGAAGAAAGTGTAGATATGAGATCTGCAGGATCTCAGTATAAAAATAATTCAATGTGTCAAGTACAAAAGACTGCCAGAATGCTTTGTGGCAATCAAATATATTAAGCTTTTTCTATAATGTTAAAAATCTATAATAAATTGTAAATAAATATATTTAAGTAGGATAAATGTAATTTATTACATAGGCTTCTAAAATATTATGTAAAAATAAAATATAAATAAATGAAAATGTAACGTTTTCATAGTGCAAAAATACTATTTAATATTTATTATTCATAATAAAGTTATAATATAGGTAATACAAATGTTATCTAGGTGCACTAATTAAAGATAAAATAATTACTTTTTAAAATTATTTATTAATGAAAATACTGTTTGTATTATTTCTTTAGAGTCATTAATGTGATCAATTATTTCTAAATTGTCATTAATATCAATAATAAATTGATTGATGCTTTCTTCAATTTTTTTCTCGCTAGATTGTGTTTCTAAGCAACTCTTCGCCAAATTTGCCAATGATGATTTTTCAGAACCAAATATACTATCAAGATCAAATAGTTCTAAAAATGGGGATGATAATTCTTGAAAAGGAGGTGGATATACCTAAAAGATAAATAGTATTTGAACAATTAAAAATAATTAATTTATATATTTAGAATTTAATACTTACAGCAAATTGTAAAGCAGGCAAGGTGTCATTGAACGTAGGAGGAATGAGTTGTAACTGATTGTGGGGTACATTCAATGTTTTATACGCTTCAACTGTATCTGGTAGCATTGTGGTATTTAAAGAACACAATTTAGTGTCTATAAGAGAATTTATGTTGTCAGCTGAGAATAAAAAATGACTCGTATTGTTCAAACTTTCTTGAAGCTGTAGACAAGTGCGAACACGAGATGATAACATTCCAATATCCGGTACCATTTTATAATCTGAAGTCTTGAACAAAGATAACAACATGTATTACATTAGTAGAAAATTAAATATTTTATATTAACTTCAAATATACTTAAAAATATTCAAATATAATATAGGTAATGTGAAAAACAAAATGGTATGAATATATTATAGCACGTGGTATGATCTGTGGTGTATTTATGCAGACATTCAACATTGCTATCTTATAGGGTATTAGTAAATTAATTAAGAATATAATACACAATTTAGTTGTTGGTACTTGTTTTATTTTAAATTGTATAAAATGTTACTAAAAGTTGTCCAATTAAATGTCAACGACTATCAAAACTAAATTGTAGATTCTCTGTCAGTTATTTTGCAATATATTTAGCCTAAAATAATCAAAAAAATTGCTTTGTCCATGTTTTGAAAATTTGGGTCCAACTAATATTGATCTTGTTGAGTATACAGTAGAATAGTTCAGTGTAGTAAATTTATAGAAAAAGTATTTTATTTTTCCTGATTTGATACATATAATTTTTCTATGATTTAGTTGTCTGGTAAAAGACTAATGCCTGGCTGCATGAAAAATGTTTTAATTTAATGGTCCAATAAAATTTAATGGACCAATTATGGACCACTAAATCATGTTTAAAGGATCATTTGCTCACTACGGATTCGTTAAATTTTTAGTGATTGTTCATGCAACCTGGCATAAAATTGATAATTTAAAGTTGGATATTAAGGTTAGATATATGGATTTAAATATAATAACTTGATATGTACCTCAGGATCGTTAGCATCAATTTCATTTAAAGTTATGTTATTTGTGATCAAGAAATCAAACAAAATCTCACGGACTTTATCATTTTCTTCCCAATTAATATATTTGTCTGTTAGCAAATGACCAGAACCAATGACTGCAAGTTTTCCTTTTTTGGCTATAATAATATGTTAATTGAATTATTATATTAGTGAATATTACTTTAATCGTAAAGATATAATTATTAAAAACAATCAACAAACTAACGACATGTAATTAATTTTATGTACACTATTTAATCTTATGAAAAAGTGCAAAGGGTGAATTAAATAAACACAATATAATGCAATTTGTGCATTATTAATTATTTGTTTCTGGTACCTTTGTTGGAATACTTTGAAGCAGAATAAAAAGCACAGAGTGGTCTATTAAGAGGATAAGCAACAGAACCACTAGTAAGTATAGGAGCAGCTGGTTTTGCCACATTTAAGCTAGCACCATAAGGAAATACAAAACTTATACATCTGAAAATTGTTTAATATCTATTATTATGATAAAAAGTCTAGAAAAAATTAAAGGCAAAAAAAGAAAATTGAATTTATCTTTGTTGTCATTTATTAGGTGATAAATATGAATATATAACTGGGACAGTGAAATGGTCGGTCACGATTAACAAATCAATCTCGGATGTTTCCAAAGTCGATATATCTATTTGTTAGAACTTATTATTAGGTATATTTAGTAGATTACATCTGCATACATATTTCAGGTCTTTCTGTTTGTGTGAAATCGCATTTTTTTACATGAAAGTTATACAATAGAACACCGAGCTACATTTTCTTATAAAAGTTTAAGACAGCATCTTCGTGCATAGCAATTAGCTACTATAACTCAGATTATAATTGACTGGCTGATTATATATAATGACACATTATTTTTCACACCGGTTTAGCCTAGCAAATTTCAAAAGACTTCAATATATAAAAATAATATTTTTTACGTTAGTTGATTCTCAAATAAAAATATATGCTCTCAGTAGATCTTAATAAAAAAAATTTGTATACCCCCGGTATATAAAGCATCAAACAATTGTTGAGTTATCTGCCGATATTTCACAAACAAGTATATCGAATATTGAATAATAACTCAACATCATAGCTACCAGAAATTTAAGGTATACTTTCTTCACCAGAAAACCACCCTGAGACCTTCCTGTTAGAACAAGTCAAAGTGGTGGAGTTCTGCCATTTATATGCATGACTGAGTTACTTTCTCTAGTAGAACAAATTATAGAACAGGGGCCACTTATTAATATTTTTGGAGGGCCACATGGGGAATTTTAAAAATGTTCGAAGGCTTTCAAAATTCAAGGTAAATATTTTGAACATATTTTATAATAATTAAAAAGTAGGTAACATAGTGGGACATTAATAATTATTATTAATTATAATAAAAATAGAAGACTCGGTTAAATTTTGTGGCGAAAATGGCAAGTCTTGCTTTCAACTAACTGCTTGATAGTTTGCATGATAGTTTTGGGTCACCTCAAAGTTTTAAATTCAAAGAATTAATATGTTGAAATATACTTGCGAAAAACTCACAACATTACTGTTGTCATTGATAAATTTAAAATAATTTTTGGCAGCCTACTACTTAGTAGTAGGTTAACCTACTCTTAGTAAAAAATAGTTCAATTTCAGTAAGTAAATGAAAAAATCTGTTCAAAATATTTCCTTTGCTTTGACACCTAATATTGTTAACGAGTAGTAAATTGTCAAACTGAATATCAAATTGTTGAATAAGTGACGTGAATTGTTTGGGCTGAAGTTTCTTCCAAACCCAAATCCAGTTTACATCAGAGGACACTTTGAAATGCAAGAAGTACACTTAGTCATACTTTAATTTTTGAACAAAGATCTTGATGAGTGCCAAACCATTGCTGGTGCACCATCAGTAATAACAAAGATAATTTTTTTCAAATTCAATTTTTCTGTTTTGAAATACATTGTTGCAATTTTTACAAATTGTTGCCTTTGATGATTGGGAAAAACCGGAATTCTATCCATTAAGAGAATATTTCTAAAAATACCTTATTAAAAATAATTAACATTATATTTTACCTGCAATAAAAAATTATCTATAAAAAAAATAATCATGAAAAAACTTGTATTAAATATTAATATATGTGTATTATAGATATATTAACTGTTGATTTACTTTGATGTGTTTTTATTTTCTCGGTCCAAATATTTAGCCACAGCTTCATTAACAACACCATCCTTAACCAGACATTCTTTTGGGTGGAAATATAAATAATAGTGTGTGCGTAATACATAGTCTAAAAATAAAAATATAAACAAAACAGTTACTTATAATAAAAATGTAATATATAGTATCAATTAATTAAAGAAAAAATGTATAAAATTTTATTTTTTATAGTTAAGGCTTGATAATGTAATACAAATGTCACAGTAAGTAATTTCTTACTGAAACTCAAAATTCTAAAAAATATATTTGCACACATTTTTTTTTGTAGGCATTTGAAGTACAAATTTTGACAAAATTGGGTATCTATTTAAACTAAAAATAACGATTTTAGTTATTTTGTTGTAATTCAAAAATATTTATGATGGCTTGAAATTATGACATACTTTATTATCATATTTATCTATTCACAATGAATTTTCAAAATATTTAGATTAACTTTAATAGTTTTTGCCTATTTAATAGTATATTGTACTACTAATAGTAAACAATAATTGTTATATTATAATATTAATTATTAATCAATAGCAATATAAATATTATACGATAAAATGATGTATTATAGTTTGACAGAACATCAGAATTGTTTTTCTTATGCAATAATTTATCGTTTGAATTTAAGAGGACATCTTACACATATATGACATACCAAATTAGTTACAATAGTGAGCTGTTAATTTTGATATTAGAGTGAATTTATCTACTATCAAACTTTAGGTAAAGAACATTATCTATATTCCCTCGTTGGTTTTTTACAATATTTTTAAGTGAATTATGCTATATGCTAATGCATTTTAAAATATTAATACTTTATATAACTCTCTTAAAGATTAAAATATTGCAAAAAAAAAAACCAAAAAGAGAACAGAGACAATGTTCTACCCTAAAAGTTTGATAGTAGGTCAATTCACTCTGATATTAAAACTAATAACACATTATTGAAATTACTGAACAAAACTTTGGTATGTTCTAAGTGTGTAAGACAGAGACAACATATGCGGACGAGACGTCTAATTAACACTTCCATTAGAGTGACCTACCAGCTCGATTCCAACTATACAGCAGAGCGATTGTTTAACTGCCAATTTCTTTTAAACTTTAAATATTCTTACCACTATTAACCATTATACCAAATTCTTCTAATAAATAATTTATATTGGTATGTAGTTCTTTTTCGCCTCCTTCAGAAAACATAACTAATACAGATCCTCCAAGATCAATATACTTATGAAGACAATTAAATTCTGCTTCTGAAAACATAGCACGTGGAGCTCCAAATACAACTAACTGCACACCATTTAAGACATCCACTGTTATCTCATGTTTATTTCTACAAATTGTTTTAAGATATGTATTAAGACAAGACATAATATAACTAGTAATTTAATATTTTAGTGACTTACATAGCAATTGTAAATGATCCTTGCAATTTCCTTCTTAAAATTTTCAAATTATCGTTGATATCAAACATTTCATTTTTAGCCATATCAAATAATATAATATTATTATTATCATCTGCCATATTCATAATGTTTGTGGTTGTACTCAAGCAAAAATATAAAAGCTAAGAATATATTAAATTATATTAATTCACTGTTAAGAAAATTTGATCTCAATTACTGAAAATTAGGTACCTAATGAATAATGATAGCAAGTTAAAAACGTATTTTGTTAAGTAGTACTGTAGTAGATACTACAACTACGTCATGTAATCTTATGGAGACCAAATACTAGAAAATGTTGTGTGTAAACCACTGAATGCAGATTTTGGAACATCTATTTTGTTTGGTATGTCCGAAGTGTGAAGTCAGAAGACAGGAGACAGAATTACTGAAATACTGAAAAAGTGAAAAGCGAAAACTGAATTTAGTTTCAGTGATAGGTTACTGATTTGTACTATCTTAAATCGAGCCCACGATGTAGATAATATTATTTACATAGTGTCTAAACCTATTAGAGTAGTTCTGATTGGTCAATATTTTTATAGCGGTAAATTCAAATTTATAAAATAAAAAAAATTGAAACATTGGATATTTTTTTGTTGTTGGATCTTTTTTAATAATTTCTGTTACCTATGATTGTTGAGGTTTTTTTTAATGATTGACCAATAAGTTGTGTATTTTGTTTATTTGTCGTCATGGAGTGGTATACAATCGAGCAACGTGTCCTTGTCCATTAAAACTCATTATAAATACAGCGAGAGTGTTGAGGAAACTGTTAGGAAACTTTGTAATATATTCGGACACCATGAAGCCATGAAGGACCGACCACAAAAAAAAACTAGGCTAGCCCGTAAATTTGGAAAAACAGGCTAATCAACTGTGAGATTAAAGACCAAAATTAAAAACTGTGTTCTTTATAAAACACTTTAGAAGAATAATTATACAGATATTAATAAATACGATAATTAGGTAAATTAATAAAAAATAATAGTTTGCGTGTAATATATTAATCTCTAACATTTAGCGGCAAATTTTTTTGATATGTAATGGGATTGAATTGTTGAGATATTAATCCTATCACTACCATTCTATATTATTATATTGTCATATTGTTTATTGTATAAATACATATATTCGAATACCCTTATCGATAAACCTTTATCTACGGACGTGTCAATATAGTTAGTCTGCTTTATACTGTCCACCAGTGCATTTCACCTACAGACTCCACTACTAGGGCCACGTTCAGTGGCTTGCCCAGGAAATTTCAATGGGGGGATATATGTTATAAATGTTTTGGTAAAAGTACATTTAAATTAATATAAAATAATTAAATAAGTTGAAGTCAACGAAAAAAAGTCAATGAGGGGGGGATATAACCCCTAACCTCCCCCCTTGGGCACGCCACTGGCCACGTTCATCGGAAACGACGCAACAGCGATAGCATTACTGGTGCAATGTGTGGTGGACTCACACCTGGAATATGTCAAAGATGCAACTGCGGCTAAAACAATTTGGGAACGGCTATGTGCAACGTTTGAACCCAGAGGTGCGTCAAACAAATTACTTCTCTTAAGGAATATGCTCACATTAAAATGTATGGAAGGGGAAGAATCCATAGAGCAATTTCTAATTCACTTCGATGATTTATTGAGAAAAACAAAAGTTGCGGGTTGCAAAATCCAGGAGGAGATGGTGGCATGCTTGTTGTTATTAACGCTACCAGACTCATACAACGTCGTGGTAACGGCTATAGAAACGCTGTCAGGCGATAAAATAAGTGTTGATTTTGTGCGAAAAGGCGTTTACTCGATGAAACGGCTAAAAGAGAATCATGCTAAGTTGAATCAATCACATCGAAAAACCAATACCACTACCTACTGGCGCGAGTCAATTATTTTTTTCCAAAAACTCACAATATTGATTTAGTTTTAATGGGAAAACTATAACTAAAACTAAATATAAAAGTATAAAACTCCAGAAGTGTCTAGACTTAAGAGAAATTCAAAATTAAGTTTTGAAATTTACAAAAGTTTAAAAAAAAATAGATACTTTAATTGCGCCTATAATTCTCTCAGGGCTCGGCATTAATTACTTATTAAACTATTAATTCCATAAATATTGTGCAGTTACTGATGTATTTGTTGAAAAACTGTGTGATTATAAGCTACTACAATATTACGCGACCAGTAACCACGATTGGCTATAGTAATGGTAAATATTAATTGCTATTTTGAATTTTCTAAAAACTCAATCGAGGAACTAAGGCCCCTCAACAAGTTTTCCATCACCTATCGTGCTTTTCCAACATCCACATAATTGTAAATCGTACACTATCGCGCTATCTAGCCAAGGAAATTTAGCAAATGTGATGATCAGTTCTTCACACTCACGCGTAAGAGTTCAAAATTATTTTATAGATAGCGCTGCTGTAATCGAAACAATTTAAATCTAAGTAATAATACCGGCCAATTCCGTTATCGCGGCGTCGGGTGAGACTAAACCTCATCAAACCTCACTAAACCTTACCAAACCCAACTAAACAGTCTGTGGTTCGGGGAGTTGGTTCTCGGCTTGTGACTTAATATTATGTTATCCGAAAAATATTTCAACAGAAAAGTTAAAACATGTCCCACACGACTCGTGTAATCGGCGAATATTCGTCAATCGTACTACTTTGCGAGTTGTGTGTGAGGTATTTAGTCGTAAAGCACGGCGATTATTTTTACTCGCCGAGTCACTCACGGTTTCCCGTCGGTGTCGGATACAACACGAGTGACTCGTACTGATAAAAAATTTAATCTTGGATTTCCCCCAAAAATAGACCATTATTTATTGTTAATATCATTAGGTGTATAATAATAATATCACCAAGGGCGCACCCAAGGGGGTGGCTAACGGGCTTTAGCCCCCCCCCCCAAATGGCTAGCCCCAAAACATATTTTATTAGGTTTATTGACAATTGACATTTGACTTTAAATTATTACGAAAAAAAAATATCAACTATCGAAATTTAAACATTAGGTATAACATAATATTATATTTATACCTGTCATTCCGGGCCCCGAGAGAGACCTCTGTTGTTTATTATTATCGTCGCGACGTCGTTAGTTGAAACTTTGTACTGTGTAGGATACAGGAAACGTCTTGATTATACATTTTTATCGATACAAAATACAATGAAGTTTATCTCAAGCCGCAGGTATCTTTGCGACAAATTCCACTTTCATTTTATAACTTATTTAGTAGATTAACAAGTATTGTCGTCCAACTGTTCAAGTCGACATCGTTGGTTTTTCGCGAGCTTATTTATTTATTCGTTTTTAATTGTTAATTAACAAGCTTTAAGATTTCTGTACATATTTCAAAATAAATACTAATTATTAATATTAAATTTTTTTGAATTTAGCCCTCCCCAAAAAAAAATTCTGGGTGCGCCCCTGAATATCACTATAGTAGTAATCACAGGTGGCACGTCATTCCACACGAACCGTGCACTTGGCAATCGGCGTCAATATTTAAATAGGTATTTAATTAATCTTTAATTAAATTAAATTTTTTTTAACTATTTAAATTTAAATACCTTCTTGTGGATTATATTTACTAAAATTTCATCGAAATGGAGTGGTCTAATGAAAAGACATTAGAATTTTTGTCGTTATTTGAAAAGGAGTCATTAATTTGGAATCCAAAGGACCCAATGCATAAAAATAGAAATCTTGTCAGTGATGCCTGGAAAAGGATTAAAGACAACTTCAGCGAAGACATTGCAATAGAGGAATTAAAAAAGAAGGATTCGCTTATGGCGAATAGGAATAACGGCCATTGGCTCAAAAAGTGAAAAGCAGCACTAAAACTGGGTCCGGAAGAGACGAAATATAAAAACCAACCGAATTGGATCTTTTATGAAGTAATGGCAACTTTTTACATGGAGTTCATCAATCAAAAACAGCTTCGACGCCGGCAGCGCGGCGAGACGAACCGGTTTTCAGCTTGCGCGGCGCGACATCTGTTCCGTGTTCGAATATACACTTATATATAAAATTATACTAATACAATTAATCAAATATCTGATATAATTCATATTAAACTTTTTACATTTTACTAAACATAATATATAAATGTACTGAAATCTAGCAATAGCAAAGCATTGACGGGTGGCTAGTATTATTTATGATTTAAATACCTATTTGAACTACAAAAAATAATAACCATCGTCGTTATTCTTTGTTAAATATCTAATTTCGCCCAAATTTGAATTTAAAATGTCTATATAATTTGGAAAAATTGATTAAAAATATTTTTTATTTTGTTTTTGGGTACAGGCGTTACAGCATATTACTTATATCTACTTACGAAGAATCTTTTTTTAAATATATAGTTTCTTAGATTTAAAAATTGAACATTTTATACAACTTTTACTACAAAATTATTCGCATTGTTCGTGATTTTTAAGAATTTCGTCAAAATTTGAACTTAAAGTGCTTGTGTAAAAGAAGAGTTGGGTGTCATTGTTTCTTCAATTTTTGTGAATTGCTAGGACAGCAGCTTATGAGGAACCTTTGACCTTATATTACATGTTTCTAATAAAATCAAAAAATAAATTTAAACCACACTCACACAGTCATATACGTATTTTGTTCAATACGAATGTAAAATCTTTAGGATACATCATATTTGGGATTTGGATCATTTACAACTATAAATTTAATTAAACATAAAAGAAATTAGTAAAAAAGTTGAGTGTGAATCCACAATATTTTTTTACGAGTGTGTGAATTTAGGATTTTGACAAAATTAGTAAAAATCAAGACAATTTGAAAATTATTTTGAATTAGAACTTCATAAAATGTTTTATTTTTTTATCTAAGATTTAAAAATGTAATACAAGATTCCTTATAAATTGGTTTACCTTTACCTAAAAAAATTTCCACCAGAAAGTGAAATTAAATTTGACATTTTGACATTTTTACATTAGATATTCACTCGATTTCTCATACCTATTTAGCTTTTTTCCTATACAAGTAGGTATACCTAGTTGTTCCAATCGACTACCGCTTTTGTCCAATACCTACCCAATTCACATTAGTAATATGTCACTTAAGTTCATGAGCCTACAAGTAGGTACATAAAATATAGATACAATATTATTTATCGGTTATCTAATACCGTCTATCCAATTAAGTTTATTGTCCCTGGGCCAATCTGCCCAGGATCATGAACCTATTCATACCGTAGTATAGCACTACCTACTTACTGCAATATTGACTTATAAGTTAATAAAAATACTATACATTTTTTTTTATTAATTCAGACACTGAGGGTGTCTAAATGACCTCGAATAATATCAATTATTAATTGGAATGAACATTATTTTTTCTGTTTACATGGATTCGCTAATTTCTAAGCACTTCATAGTCTCATATATGTTCACCAGATTCTATAATTATTAACTAATGTTTAATTATGTACTCATACAAAAATGTATGTGACGTTTTTATATTTATAGTAAATAAGTAACTGATCCCTGCACTTCGTTGCCCGTTAAAAATGCCATATCTTCTGTCTTCATAAGTGATTTAAGAGACTTGATGGTGATAATGCGAGCAGTATATTATATCAGGTAGGCAATCCACCTGTGGTGGATTGCAAACCCAGTTAGGTGCATACTGAATACCATGGCTAAATAACTAGTTATTTAGCCATGCTGAATACTATATTAGTATCTGTCAATTTATATGATTATATGAATAATAAGTTTTATTTTTATTTTTATTTTGATTGTGGACACTGATGAGCGGCTATAAGTACAACTCAGTCTCCTTGGAAGGCAATGTATGAAGATTCGATTTGTTGGATGCTTAAACCTGTTCTGCTCGATTAAACATTGGCAACCAAAAAACAAAAAAAATACTAATTTCCACTAAAAAATTAAGAAAATGAATTAATAATTAAAATAAACGTGTACATTACATACGTTTATAAGCATATCTTATGGCACGGCGGATTTCCAGTAACCTGACCTTTTCTGACTTGTAGCATTGCGACTTGCGAGTTCCGCGACTTAAGTTTGTATGTCTAGTTGCTGGCATTTTTAGAAACAAAAATATTCGATCAAAACTTACCAAAACTCCTAATATTATTGCAATGCTCTGTTTTTTAAATGTAAAATGTATGTATTTTATCGTTTAAAAGTTATATTGATAATAATACCTATTCGGTACCTAACCATAGTGTTGTTGTACGATCGGTGCGTATTATTATTATTATACAATTTACACGTTAAATATTAAAAAATATTTTGTGTGAGCCACTCTTTACACCTAGGGGTATGAAAAATAGTTTACATCACTCTCCGAGACCTACCTTAATGTACGTACACACAAAATTTCACGAAAATCGGTCCAGCCGTTTCGAATGAATTTGGTAACAAACATTTTCCAGCTTGACATGAGATTTTTATATATTAGATTAATTAAAAAGTTGTTGCAATTTGGATATTATTAAAAGGATACCCATGAGTAGAGGTTGCGACATATTGGTTAATATAGCAGTATAGGCTTTAGCACTATGTTCAATAGAAAGTAGAAACAGATGCAGTAAAAATTTGTTTTTCTAATAGAGGATATATTACATAAACATAAGGTCGAATTGTCCTCAAATTGCTCGAGTTAAAAAATACAAATTGTATTTTAATCCCACGAATGAACCATTTAAAAAATAATAAACCTTTAATAATATAATGTTGTTTATAAATAAAATAATTGCAATAAAAAATTTAAAAAAAAATTTTAAATTTATATACAAATAATATATAAAACAATATACATACAAGTGGTTAATATACATAATATAAAATTAATGAAGGTAAGGAATACTTTTCTTAGATAAATTTCAAATAAAAATTTGTTTTGGTATTTGTGATAGTATCGCGAACCAATTTTTTCATCAAATTTTCAACAATATCATTTTGTATTTCTAATTCATCCATTTGAAAATCAGTCCATTTACTATCTTCTTCATGCATTTGTTTCACAACAAATTTATTTACTTTCTCTTCACACTCGTCTATGTCAATAATCTGATTCATTTTTTTTATTACTACATCGCTTAAATCTTTAGGGTTTTTTGGCCTGGCCTTAAATTGTTTCAAGCTTTTTATAGATCTCTTCCATAAGGGTAAATATGTTTTGTCAATAAATAAGTCTTGTGCAATTTCTTTACAGTAATCAAAAATCAATGTTTTATAATCAGCATGTACAATTGAATCTGAATCTATAATATAGTTGTTCAATAATGCACTTTGAGAACCATTGAATACTTGATTAGCAGCTGTCAAAACCATTTTGTGCACTTCATCAGATGTATAAGGTACGTCAATAAGGGCTTTGTTTTTAGTAGGACTTTTATAAGGGGGCGGGGGCTTATTAGGTATTTCTCTTAAAAAAAATTGTACTTCTTCCGACATGCGAAGACGTTCAATCTGAAAAAATACAAGCCCAATATATTATTAAATATAATTTACTCTGAAAAAATCACCCCACATACTTCTTCTTCAATGCGAATTTGTTCTAGTTTTAATTTTTCTGCTTCTTGTTGCGTATGGTTGAGCATAACATTGTTACTTTTATCTTGCAAAGTCGGGGATTTTTTCTAAAACAGATTTGATTAGAAATTATTCTTATGAATAAATCCATTTAGTTAGATTATATAATCAATTCGTAAGAACAAGTAACATGTTTGTATTATTACCTGATCTAGATACTTCTGATAAAACATTTCAAATGAATTTTCATTGTCAACATCAATTTTATGCTCTAGAGTAAAACCAATAAATGTTTGTACAATGCATACATAATATGTTACATTATTAATTTATAAAGCTGAAGCGATTTGCGATTAATAATGTTTAAATTACATAAAAATAAAATTGATATTGCATAACATATAAATAGAGTATACAAAAAATATCTGAAAAAAATTTTAAAAACAAAACCAGAAATTGCATTCAAGTCTTATATTTAAACGATAAAATAATAAAATATTTCACTCATAAACACAATTTAAGACTTTAATTTTGGTTGAGGATTTTATTTTAAATAAGAAATATAAAAACAAATACAATAAACATGAACAAATATTAATTGATTCACTCGATAAATAATATAAATAATTGTAAGTAATGGATGTTTTTATGCATACTTGAAACAAATGTAGAAATTTATTATTATGAAGTTGAAGTACATATTTGTGCAAAAAAGCAAATTAACAGCATGCAGTAGAATAAGCATTAATAAAATAAATATACAAGCAAATATTTTAGAGCAGTCAAATTAATAACTTTATATTTAACCGAAAAAATCACTTACGAAAAATTAAACATTCTGATAACTTCAATTTTTTTCTTTTAGTAGAAGACCACTTTAAATATACTGTTAATTTTTCCATTTCCATTTCATTCAATCTAGGTAAATACATTTGAAGAGTTTCAGAAATAAGAGGTTGTAAATGATGCTTAAAAAGTGCATCTGAAATAATTGAAGCTTGCTCCGAGAGAATAATCCGATTTTGATTCTCTTCTTCCCGTTTTAAGATTAACAACAATGGAGTTTCTTCAGTTAAATTATCAAGATAATTTTTCTCTGAAGAAAATAATGATTTACGCATGTTAGATTTTAATGATTTTTTTGCATCTTTCAGAAGACAGTTAAAAATGTTGGTAGTAATAACATGAACTTGGTCATTAGAAGAATTCTCATTTTGAACCTAAAATATAATACATTAGAGGTTTGGTTAGGGTTTTTGAAATAAAAATAACTTATTACAATGGTATAATTTTACTTACAAAATCACCATGATCATCTGAATACGGTTCAATAAATGTTTTATCCTCAAATATTATTTCTCCTTCACTTCTGTCTTCTTCATAAGAAGTTTCATTACTTTGTTCACTGTCATTTGATTCTATTATATTATCATTTTTATTAGATTGAAATGACCGTTGAAATTCTGATGTATACTCATCTGATGTAAAATCTGGACTATAAATATCATCTGATCCCATTTTATAATTATGTTCCTCAAATTGACTGACAATGTTTTTTTGCATTTCACATACATCAGTATCATTTACATTTATAATGAGATTGTTATGAATAGCACTACTATTAGATGAACTTGTATTGGAGCGGTTAATATTGTCATGAATAATCAGTGACTTTTTATTATCTGTTTCTATATGTAATTCTTGGTTATTGGAAGTTTCTGATACAATATTATTTGGAATAGAAAACTTGCATAAAGAAATATCTAAATTTATATCATTGTCAATTGTTTCATTTACTTCACATGAATTAGTTTCTTCCCTTAAATTTACTTTTAGATCATTTAATTTATGAATGTCTAAAGTCTTCTGTGGTAGAAATTTAAAAGGAATATTTACTTCAGTTTCAATTTCATGAGGTTTGTTTGAATCATTTACTTCTTTTGCAATGTGCTTTTCATGTAATTGTACATCTTCACAAACTGGAATTGTTTCTAAAGATTGAAGTGATTGTTCTATACAATTATAATTATCAATATTTGAATCAAAATTAATTGTATGCATATCGCAATTTTCCTTGGATTTATAAACATTTTTTTTTTGAAAGTCATTTATTGGTTTATCTACAGATAATACACTATGATCACATTCCTTATCGGTAGCGACTGGATAGAAATATTTATTTCCATCTGTCCGTATTATTCTATCTGATTCGTCTATATGCTGACTATGATCATTCTTATAGTTAATAATATTTTGAAGAACAGAAGAACTAGAATTTGTCGAAGAAGAAGAATCGTTTTTTGTTGAAGATTTTGAAACATACATATTTTTTTTCTTTATTTCAACCATCAAACTTTTTCTCGATTCTTCAATTTTCTTGTCATATAAATTTATCTGTTTCAAAAGATCTTGCTCTTTAGCCTTAAGATTTTCTAATTTAAGTTTTTTTTGTTCTTTTTTCAATCTAAAAGTTTCTAATTTTCTATCTTCAAGTTGTTCTTGTAAAGACATTATCCGTGTATCCAGGTCACTCTGTTCTGAATTTGTACCTTGAAAATAAATGAATATACATAATTAAGTAGAACTTTGTTTTGAAATTTCAATCATTTTATTTACTAAACGATGTCTCCGTAAGATATTTTCTCAGTTTAACAGGACTTGTAGGTAAAATTGGTGACAATGATCTTTTATCCTTGGTTTTAATTGCATCAAACATTTCATCATTTTTATAAGAAAAATCAATTGGATTAAATGATTTTATATTTTCATTAGTTGTGTGTTTACATCTAAATATTTTATGATTGGTTAGTAACCATATTAATTAAACAGTTATTAAAGAAAATTCTATACTTACTTTGTTTTAGAAGTTTGTATAGATTTATTAATGACAGACTGTGAAGAACATTTAACATCTGTTTGAACTTCGACATTTTGAACTTGATTGAAAATATTTGTTTCAATACTAATAGGAGAAGTTGCTTGGTCTAATAAACAAAATAACTAATGTTACTAAAAATTAAGCATACAACTTTAAAACTAATACACTAATTAAATGTAAAATGATAAACAGTGACTTTTTTAAAAATACAACTGATCTCAATAATAATATTTATCTTTTTACCTGAAGTAAAACATTATAATTGATATATGAACTTACTTCGCAAAATGATTTTAGATTTTTCCGATTCAAACACCATTGGCGATGTATTATTTTTTGATTCAATCGGATTAATCTTATCATGTTCACTATCATTACTATCGAAATAGTCAGGCTTAATAATTTTTTTAAAAATATGAGAATTAAGTGACTGACAAGCATGTTCTTCTATCTAAAATCAAATGTTATTTATTAGTCTCAAGTATATCTAAGATTTAATAAACAAATATTACCTTTGGAAATTGCTCTAGGCTTTTTAGTTTTCGTATAACTTTTTTAGAAGATGATTGGTTTCTTAAATGTTGTAAATGTTCATTAAACATTATAAAGCGTTGCTTATACACTGAATCTATTACTCTACCAAGTCGTTTTATTTGAGACAAGGAATTTTCCAACTTTTTCACACTACCTCTTTGTTTTTGTTTGAACAACTGAAATTGTTTTTCATGACCAAGTTTGTTTTTTAAATTCCTATAAAACGTACAAGATATTGTTTGTTAAAATTAAATGTTATAGCAGAACTTTAAAATATTTTAAAAAGTTCTTACTTCACTTGAAGGTCATACATAGTAATTTCCCACTTCAAACGATTAGTTAAAGATTTTTCCCTTAAACTAAGTATGGTACGGTGTTGTTTTGCCCGGAGTTCTTCATCTTTAATTAATTGTTCAAACTAAAAAAATATTCATCGATATTTAGTAATTAATAATATAAATAAAATATTCAGTGGCAAGCCCAAAAGGCTCAATTTTGCGCCAAAGTCCATTATACGATTTGGCGACATTTTATTTACATCATACATAACTTTGTAATCAGTAAATATTATATATTAAAGTAAATAGTGGTGTGGTGGTGGTCAATACTTAAATATGAAATTGTGTCATTTAAAATGTATGTTATGTCTGCTACTGAGTATATTAGTACATAAGAAAATCTGTTTAACTGGTTACACTCTCTTTTTGTGATTTTGAAATTTATATTTTAATTTAGTTTGAAGTATTTAATTTACTAGTTACTAAAATATATTTATTCAAATTCTGAATGGTGAATCAATATTCTTAATATAATAATCAGAAGTTGCATACTTTTCCAAAACTTTTAATATAAAATCAAAATTTGAATAAATAATTGTTTTATTTAAACCAGAGGGTTCCCAAACGGCGCGACGCTCTTTTTGAGAGCACCATGACTCAAAAAAAATTATTTATTATTTATTGTAATTTTTGTTGATTTCAAATTGAATCTTGTGAAAAAATTATTATCTTGCAGTCCGATTCGGACAGCACGAATCGAAACTATTTATCTAAAGGCACCACTGAAAAAAAAGTTTGGAAACTGCTGATTTAAACTGATGCCTTTATACATTTATATTTTTAATCATAATATTAAAACTTGTTATTGAGTAGTAGTACTGATTCATATTGAATTAAATATATGATTACCATTTGAATAGAAAAGCCAGTTATTGTTTTATCTACACAAATCATATTTGATGACAAAGCATTTAGTTTGGAAAATGGTGTAGGAACATCATTATCATTATTAGAATTACAGTGATCATTCAGTTCAATAGATTGTTCCTGAAATGTAAGGTATCAATTACAATTTGAATACAAAATAAAATAATATGCGGAATTATAAAATAGAAATGTTAAAATATATATACGTTAGATTTAATTGACATGTCGCAGCTCATCCTTTCGATATGACATAAAGAGTCATTTAATTGGTCGAGTGTATCAAGTTCTGCTTGAAATTCATCATGGATTTCAGGAAACTAATACATAAAAAGATTAATTTAATCTTAAAATTGAACCTTTTCAGTTAATTTATTACTTACACTATGTGATGATCTATTATTTGAATTATTTTCATCAAACTTTAAATTTATGTAAGTGTTACATAAATTATTTGAATTATAATAATTATTTTTTGTCAACAAATCAAATTCGTAATTAAGATTTTTTAAGACTTTTTTAATATCTTCATCAGTTATTATATTACATTTAGTAAATAGTTTGTCATTATTTACAATATTTATTTTTTCTTCACAATTATTATTTTCAATAATTTCAATTGAAGATAAGTTATTAGGCTTTAATTTAATTGGTTCATCAATTAATAAAGGTTTATAGCTATCTAAACAGTTTTTTGTTTCAATATCATTAACATTTGGTAAATTTACCTCTTCATTACAAATATTCACATCTGGTTTATTAAATTCAGTAAATTCAACATTATTAGTTTTATTAGAATATAAATTATTTGTTATTGTGTGTTTATTCATATTTAAATTAGCAGCAGGTTCATAGAATTCCGAATTATTTTTTTCTGATTGTTGTAAATTATGTTTACATTTTAATACTGAAATAAAACTCATTGGAGGTGGAGGAGATTTTAAAGTTGACAATGATAACATATTATTGAAATTCTCAGTTTGGGTTGATTCTGTATAACAATTTTTAACTGGCAAACACTGATCAAATAATAATTCTTGAAGCTCTTCTAGATTGTCAATACTTTTCATAATTTCCTCATGCGATTTAATAGGCAATTGCAAGCCTGTGTGTGATTTAGTACAATTATTTAAATTATCCAAAGACTTAATACTCAAATTAATATCAGGCATAGTCAATTCCTCTCTATTCAAATGAGCACTATCACTTTTTTGTTTTTCGTTATCATGGCACGATCCATTTAACAAGGTCACTAAAATTATAAACTATATTAATCTTTATACTTATAATATACTTAAACAATATACTTACCATCATTATTACATTTTTGAATGGAAGATGTATCAATGTCATTTGCTTTAGGCATTGAAATATCACATAAATTCTTACCAAATAATTGATAATCATCATTGAATTTTAATTTAGAAAATAAATTTTCAGGTTTGGTAACATCACGTATTTTAGGTTCTAAAACATCAATTAAAATTAAAAATAAGAATATTTATTATACCATAAGGAGAAAACATACTTGAGTCTATTAATTTTGTTGTTGAAATTGTACTTGGTATTTTTGACATTTTTGAAAATTCACATGCACTTATAACCTAGTGGTTAAAAATAATCATAATACAAACTAATTAAATAAAAATTAACAATTTTATTGTAATTATTCTTAAATTCCTAATTAATATTAGGCATGCGAAAAATTAAAATGCTTATTATATATTATAATTTTAGTAATCAATAATAAGACCACAAAGTAAGCAAATTTTTACTATCGTTAAGGTCTTCCAGAAAATTAAATTGTAGGTTTGTTAAAAAATTTAGATACCATACTAAGCAAAAAATAAAGGGACAGCTATTATTGGTATATAAAATATTGTTCGTAACTAAATGGCATGCGGGAAATAAAAAAATAAGGCAATTTTTGGCACATAACGTGAAAAACATTTGCTATCCCTGTCTTATACTAAAATAAATAAAACAAAAATAATTACATCTTTTGTATCATTTGAATATTCATCTGTAATTTTAAAATCTTTTATTGATTTTTTTTGCACATTTTTATGAGCTTCCAGTGGTTTTTTACAATTTTTAACTTTAGGGGGAGGTGACCAAGTTTGATCCATCTAAATGTACATTTTATAAGTATCAGGTACAGGTTAGTAATAAATAAAAAATTATTAATGCTAAGTACTATACTTTAGATTCGTTTGATTCAGTTAGTAAGTTAATACCAATTTTTTGAACATTTCTAAGAGCTTCTAGAGGTTTTCTAACACTTTTAACTTTAGGTGGAGGTGACCATGTTTGATCTACCTAAAGATACATTTTGTAAGTATCATATAAAATGTGTAAGTAATAAATTACAAATAATTAATGTTTAGTACTAACTTTAGGTTCATTTGATTCAGTCGGTAAACTTATATCAATTTTACATTTGTCTTGAACATTGATAGCCTAAAAATGTAAATAGAAATTATAAAATTATCGTAGAAATTAATGTTTCAAAATACAATTTAAGTTATTGTATGAGGAAATTACACCATTATAAACAGATTGTTCATCCTCTACATAGGTAATATAATACAATTCTTGAGGATTATTCCAAAAAATAACCTTCTAATGTTTGTTATCAACTACAAATACAAATACAAGAAGTACATTATTTAATATTATGATTAATTTTTAAATATTTAAGTTCTTGAAGATATATTGATTATTGAATCTAGATTTCAAGATATTTCTTGGTATACAAATTTAAACAATGATTTAGCAAACATAAGTTTTGTAATGTTACATCATAGAATAAACAAATACCTTAATTAAATAATGGTGTATACACTCTGTAGATATTAATAATATTATAACTTATAATCAATTTACTTTTCTAAGAGCAAATGGAGACTTTATGTTTGATTATAAATTGAATATTTAATTTTTGGTTATCCGAAGTCTTTAATAAATATGGACATAATATACAACCCAATATGCATTATCCATCTTTTGTTTTCGTAACACATAATTCATAATTGATAAATTGTAATTACCTTTTGCTTTTTAGAAGCTATAGCTAGTTCTCTTGTAGTTTTTTGTAACTCATCTAATTTTTTTTTTCGTTCTTCTGCCAACTTTTTTTTCTCTAATAAATCTAATTTACATTTTGAAGTTCTTTCTTTTTTTTTCTTTTCAATATATAATTTTGTTTCTGTAGCTTTGGTATTTTTTTCAGTTTTTTGCTCTTCAGCACAATTGTTTAATATTATTTTATCAACTTTAGTTGGTTTATTTTTTGGAAGTATACCTAAATTAATATAAATATTTAAGACAATTATTTTATAACTTAACAGTTAAATATTATTACATTAAATATGACTTACATTGTTTATTAAGCAGAACAGTTTCATTGATCGAAGGAATTGGTGGTCTAATAATTGCATTATTTAAAATTTGAATTGTATCCTTAACTGTAGGTAAATTTGGTCTACATTTTTGCTTACACGTATCTCCTATTATTATGGCTTCTGAAGTATGAACCATGTTTTTGGGTTTCTTTAGTTTATTAGGACTATTTTCTTGTATATTTAAACCAATATTTTTGTGAGTAGACATCTTCCTACAAAATTGTAAGCAATGATTTAAGTTGTTTAAGATCATATATAATTTTAGTTAAATAAATTAAATAAAGAAATAAAACCTTTAATAAATTAAACCTTGTTCAACAAATATAAATAAAATAATTATAATTCATTAGTTGTACAAGTTAACACAGTTTGCAAAATTCATAAACAATTTAAATATGTATCATACAGTAAATAATTAGAAACAAACAAATAGGTACAACATAAATGAATATTATACTCACTACAGTTCCAGTGTATATAATGTAATCGTAGGTGATGAGAATTTTGTAGTGTATGATTAATTAAATCAAACATCATTGAATTTATGGCATGTTTAGTTTATTTATTGAACATACATAATAAATACATTATAATAAGGTAAATAACAACGTATGATGAAATATATTAGACTAATTTTTAATTTTTTCCATTTTCTGTTACAAAATATCATAACATAACAAACGTATAATGATGTGAGAATACGATGTTTGGTGTTATCAATTTGTTATCAATATTTCTAGTATTTACTATTTTTTAAATTTTTTTACCTTTTCCAGTGAAACCACAAATTGAGATAATTTAAACCAATAATTAATTTAATATTATCTTAGAGAAAATATAAAACTATAGACAATATTTTACTATATGCCATATAGTTATGGATACAACATACAAACTTTTTAATTACCTATAACTACGTCCATAATATTATATTGTATATATTTTGTATGTAGTATATACTATTATACTATATAGGTGTTAATGTGTTATAGAACATTATGTGTCAGTTTACAGTTACCACTATTTATTAGAGGAAACTAGGCAAACTAGGGTCCCAGCGTCACTTTTAATTAAGAATTAAGATGCCATAATTTTTATTTTTACGCTTATCCGTGTGAACAAAAATTGGGGTCAGTACATATGTCGTATGCTATCTACCGACTACCGGCGTATGCTATCTACAACAAATTAATACTTGTGTCGTATGCTACCTACGCGAAAAAAATGTAAAAAAATGTCACCTTACCTAAATAATTTTATTAGAGCTTGTAGTTTTACAGTTGTCATTTAAATAATAATATATTTATAAAAACGTATCTTTATGTCTCTCAAGAAACTTCCGAACGTATTGGTTGGATTGATTGAACGCCACTATTCTTCCTGTAATTACCTTTCGATTAGGTTTGCAGCACCACGTGATCTTATATTGTAGTTGACCTTTAGGTGTCTCCATAAACACTCAATTGTTTGAGTTTGAGTACCTGTATGCGGATCTATGAAGTTCTTACTATGATTAACAGTTTGGTGAAGAAAACAGTGATTTTTTTAATTGCTGTATGCTCTCCACTCATCTGAATGAACTTATGTTCCTGGTTCTATTTCTTGAATTATTATTGGTAATAATGTGTCTCGATCCCTCTTATTGACTAGAAAAAGACGGCGTTCTAAAATTGCATCTTCACGCAAACAGCACATGCCAAACACCCAAGGTCCTTGAACTCGGCTGCCATAATTTCGATTAGTATTATAGTTTTGATTTTCTTTGTTAGAATTACCCTCGGAAGTATCGGAACTCGGAAGTATTACTATCAGCATCTTCATTATCAACAGGTTTATAATCTCCAAGGCGAAGTCTTCCTCTGTTGTCCTTACGTTTCCCTTGAAAAATAGATTCGTCTATTTGTACTATTAATCCTTATCCACCTATTTTTCCACGTTTTTTAAACTGTTCTGCCACCACGCCTCGACATAGATTGAACCAATCTGAGACTGCACGATGACTTCTGCCAGTTATTTTTTCTGTTTGTGTGACTAAATTATTTACCCAGCACCAAACAAGTTCAATAATTTCATATAAACTCAAACCACTTATATTTTTTATATTTTTATCCACGTAGGTAAAAAATGGATTTCGGGAACGTATTGATTGCCATTTTTGACAACCTCTTGTTTGGCATCGCATGTTTTTGGTTTTAACTAATTGACAGATTGCATCTCGTTTTTGACTATTTTTTAATGTTTCTTTCATGTCACCACCACACACTTCACCCGTAGCATTTAATTTAGTACATACATTTGAATTCGGTAATAACCCGCATTCTTTTAAACATTTGACACAAGATTAGTCGTTAAAAATAATATTTCTGTATAAATCACCTAAAATACTCATTTTCATAAAACTCAAATGAACACAAAAATACCAAAACGAACACGTTTATCGTTTATTTAGCACCAAACATATTCCAAAAGTTACAACATATACGAATACAATTGTTTCGTAGTTGGTAACGTATTAAAAATAGAAGCGGAAAATGTGTAGATAACCTTAATAATGTATATAGCATACGACACCAATAAATCGACTGTAGATAGCATACGGCACGTGTACCTTGGGGTCAATAAATTGTCGATTATTACCAACAAAAAAAATTCTAATTTTCTTAATTCTTACATATTTTATGAAAATATTAAATAAAAGTGTAGTGGTATCTAACCTAATTAACTATACCTATGCACCTAAGTGTTTAGTTTTAATTTTTATTGATAGGTATATTATATAGGCACACGTGTTTCCTAAACACCCATATTCTTTAAGTTTTAAAGGTTTTTAAAGAGGATTTTGCAAAACCTAGTGGTGGCTAGTGCTACGAATTTTAATATTCATTTAGGCGAGGCGGCCGACGGGCACAAATCCGCTATACCTCGACCTACTGTATAAACTATAAAATCTCTGCGAGTGGCAGGTCCATCCCTCGGCAGTCGGCACGAATCCCACATTAGCGCCTGGCACAATTTAATTGTGTTCGATTTATATTTTTATTAGGGGATATCGACCGTTATCCGTGTATCGTCTTATTATTTTTTCACGTATTTTATGTTCGAATACGGAAACATGAAGACATACCTACCATTTGCATATAATTCTATTCGAACACTATTTTAGATTTTAGGCGAAGCGATGAATGTACTGATTTTACAATGGTGTGTGTTTTATTTAATTTTTATTTTTGTGTCTATTATCAAGGTTTGGAGCAGTAAAAGTCCTTCATTTTCTTCAACACCAACTTTTCGGGTAGGAAAGTGAATCTAGTTGGTGCATTAGGGAGGTCAAAATTTAAAATTCCCAAAAGTTTTCAAAAGCGACAAGAAAAATAAACGAAAAATTAAGGAAAAAAACGGAATTTTTAAGCAAAATTAGTTTTTGAAAAAATCGATATTGGTTTTTAGTCCGTGGTTAAGCGTCTGAATTTCAAATTTCGACTAATTTCGTAAAAATCACTAAAATGTACAAATTATTTTTAGTTAGAAATTCATAAAAATTATTTTCGTATCTAAAATTTGACACTTTAATACAAGATTTCTTATGAGTTTATCTACCTTAATAAAAAAAAAATATTCTATCGAAAAGTCAAATTGAATTTTTACAACATTAGATATTCACTCAATTTTTCATGTAGCGATTTATTTATTTTGCTGTAATTTAAAAAATAATAACTAGATACTTGAAGTTTACACACGACTACACGAGATGCCCCTATAATAATTTTACATTTAATTTTAATAAGAGGTCAATAAAATTCACTTTGATTTTTAAACTAATAGAGCTAAACGTGATCTGCTAAACTGTAAAATTTGATGTACCATCTTGTAAGATGGAGACAACACATGCGGGAAGCGGGTATAACGTCCTCTTAAACTGTTGACGGACATTTTCAATTTTCATTTTTTTTTCTATAAATGTCAATAAAATTGTATTGATTGAGTCAAAAACCATGAAAATGTAATACAATAAGACTCCTAATATATTGTTACAATAGAGGTTGAAAAATATTAAAAATACACATCCACGATTTATTTATAAGCATTTAAAGTTCAAATTTTGACAATATTTATCAAATTGAAAATGTACAAATTATTTTGTTGTTAAACATTCTCAAAATGTTCAACTTTTATAGCTAAGTATTGAAAATTTAAAGCAAGGTTCCACTTACCTAAGCAGTTTTTTCCGTAACTAAAAAAATCTGATAAATATATAAATATAGTTATTTTGTAGAGACATTTTAAGTTCAAATTTGGACAAAATTATTTATTAATACACAAAGAATAACGATTTTTGTCATTTTGTTGTAATTCGGTTCCAAAACTGCTCAATTTTACAAAAGTATATTTTATATTTTTCCAGCATCACCGATAATTTCAGAATAATATTGGGAATAATATTAATTCAACTTACCGGCTACCATATTAATAATAAGTAAAAACACTTTGAAATTTCCTAGACTGACATACCGTCTCCGCTCAGAATCGTTTTTCGTATACAATAATATGATATTATATCATTGAATTATAAATTTTACACCATCTATTTCAGTGACCCACTTGTTAACTACTGAATTTTTTAAGTTTGTACAAATTCATCACGCCAAACCGGGTTGAAGGCTTGAGAGATGTTTAGGAAATTGGTAGGCTGTACTTTAAGTTTTCTATAGTATACGAATACCTAATGGATAAACATATTTTTATTAGAGCTGGGACTTTCATGGATTTGCTTATTTTTTCTGGTTAACTTTATCGTATGCTCAGTAAGTATACACAATACATTTGACAACGTTTGCGATTAAATACTCAAAGTTGTTAGTGCATATTTTCAATTTTTTTTTTAGAAAGGGAAAATTCCCACCTATTACCTTAAACGTGCAAACTCTGCCAACCTCGCAGACTTAGATCATATACACTGGATTGAGCTATAGCGTATATCACGCGTAGTCCGTGTTTGAAGCAGACCTGTCATGCCCAAAGTACCTATTGCGCATGCGGGAGAAATGAAATAGATTGCGCGGGACGGGGAAAGAACAATAATGTGCTATAGTGATAAGGACGATTAGGTACTGAATGCTTAGATCATATACTTTGCTCATGCGCAGTGATGACTTCGGGCACGAACAGCTATGCTTCAAGATTTTAAATCATAGCTCTATCCAGTGTATATGATCTAAGCTCGCAGAGAACTCGTTATCTAGGTATTATCATTGATCAACGTCTTATCTGGTCTAATTATCTTCGCAACAAACTTCTATTCTTAAACGATCGATTTCGTTTTCTCCGCTCTCTCCTAACCTCCAGCCACATAAAGCTACCAATCAACTACTAATATACAAACTCTACCTCAAACCACATTGGTCCAGGTTGGACGTAAGGAATCCGAAAATGGAGTTCTGCTGAAATTTCAAACAAAAACCGTATTCAGCGCTTCCAATCCGAAACCCTCCGTGTTATAACTAAAGCACCTTTTTACATATGCAATTAGTCCTTACACAATGATCTCGGTGGTTCACGATGTAGCTTGAACTTTTTGTTGGCGATTCAACTTAAATGTTCAAAATCACATCAATCCCTTCATCAAAGGGCTTGCGCCAGCAATTACACCAGGTAACCCCAGGAAAAGATTAAAAAGGACTGTACCTACATACAGTATTAGAATGTATTATATAGTAAGAAAACTAGATGATGTACCTTATTATAACAATGCAAAAACATTAAGTAACATTTTCAGGCACTCAGCTGTGCCACCCGACCTGGACAGGATCCCTAAAAATAGACTTTAACTTAAACTATAACATTTTAATAGTTAAGTACGTACTACAATCATTTTGTTCAATGATAACAATATGTACAGTCATTACCATCTATAACGGAGGCCAAAGGATAGTAAAAATATGTTGTTTTAACCAGATGTTGCTTTATAAATGCACATATAAATAAACAAATTTTTTCCGTGGCCTAGAAATTAACGTCGTTCTTACTATTTATTTATTATGAAAGACACGGGCTTAACTCTTTTGAAAACAATATAAACATATTTATAATGGATATTTACAAATGTAATAATATGTAAACAATTATTATATAAAAATATTCAGAAGAAACTCAGAATTATATAATATAACACCCTATTTTATATCGTTATGATCGGCGTCGATATAGATGGTGGTGACTGTAATAATGACACTTGTATTATTAGCTAAATAAATTATATTCAAGTAATAATAATATATTAGTTATATTATACATAGGTATATTTTAAAATCAATCGCATATTTTTGTTAGTACTGTTGTGGTTTTACGATCGTACCATAGTTAGAACTACTTAAAGTTTTTGACTTAAGTTTTGCACTTTTTTCATATGGTACTACATCATTTGACTCGTTTATGTATTCATATTCATTTGTTCGCTTCGTATACAGCCATCTAAACATAAAAATAAAAACTTAACAGACAATAATATTTTAATATACTAATGGACTTATTAAATATTATATAAGTAGTTTAAAAATTAAAGATCTGTTAACATTGAATATTAAAATCAGCAAATTGTGGAAAAATTAAACTAACCATTTTTAGTTTGATAAGAATATAACATTGTTACTACTTGTACGAGTCAAGAAAATATGCTCTATAAATTTCATGCTGTGTGATTTATCAATTCAATTTAAAAAAATGTAGATATTTCTAAAAGACATTTTTTGGTTTTTTTAGTAAACAGAACTTTAAATAAAACACATTTTTAAATTTTAACGTTTTAAATAATTAATATAAATAATTATATTTACAGGAACAAAACAATAGACGGGGCCATGAATATGAAAGTGATCGTATAAAAAGCTCCAGGTAGAATATTAATTGTGGTTTCATATAAGCCATTGTACATGAGTCCAAACACTAATGAAACCATAATTTCTGCAATGCCAAATATAGCTGCTATTTGACCTTAAATAAAACAAATTTATAAAATTTTTATAATAATATTTAATTCTAAAAACTTTCATTTTCAATTTAACAATTTATTGAATGTTTATAGTTTAGAAATGTTATTTAATTTTTAATAATCTTTCCATAAGAAGTAAAATATTATACATGGGAGAATCAATGATTATTAATTTTGTTATAATCATACGTTGGTTAAAATCAAAAAATATTTTTCTGTACAAAATATTTTAGAGTTCCTATATACCTAATCTATTTTTTTTAAAGTTATATAAGTAATTTTTTAACGTGTGATCAAATAAAAATCAAATAATTTCTTGTGATATGAATAGTTTATTTATTTATTGTTCAAAAAACAGTCTGAGTTTACTTATAAGAACTGGTTGAAGTGGATTAATATAAGTTGGGGACGAGACTAATACTCTTAATTTTTATAACTACTTTTTTATACTTTCCAATTAGGCGGCTTGCATTGTATCGTGCTGAATATCTATATACTACTTATCCCAGTTGCTACTTATTAGTGATTCATTCACCTATTGCACTTATTCACATATTACATTATTGTAGATATTAAATTATATATTAGTGAGTAAGTGACGTTTTATCTTTTGACTTCCGGTGTCAAACATTACAATAATTGTAAATAACAAAATATTTTTTACAAAAAATATCATAAGAGAATACATTTAGTTTATCCAAATCTAAAAGGGGTGGATAATTTTAAACAAAATAAGAGGAGGAGGATGGCAAATGAATGTACATAATATTATAGAAGTGGAATATTGTCATCCTCACTTATTATTTCCCCACTTCGACCACTAAATATTATAATCAATGTTAAGTCATTAGGTCTTACTGAGTTCAGTGCTTGGTACTAGTTTTGTCATCAATGATTTGGTAGATATATTTTCTGCAGTGACCAAAATGTTCACTAGAGGTCCTGTACACGATTGAACATATTGAATAATGAAAAAATAACTCTATCAACGAATTTCATTACTTACCTATATAGAAGAGGGATTCGGTATAAGCAAAGGTGTAGAACAATGCACCCAGTGTTTGACTAATCGTTGATAACATTCCTAATATTTCATCGGAAATTTTCAATTGCTTACTAAGGACAAATGAGGTAAATAGAAGACCTGAAAAAAAATAAATTCGTCAATTTCGTCCTTAAAAAAATACATTGATATTTGATATCATTAGGAGTTATAAATTGTTTTTTAAACAAACCAATTATGTTTACTGCTAATTCATACGATGCAAATACACTGTATTTTACTTCGTTCCAATTGAATTGCACTCGGGTGTACAAATAACATACTGTATGATAACCTACACAAGTAAACAAATAAGTAGGTAATTAATAAATATCATATTAGTTATAATAAATTTTATTGCAGTTTTATTGTTCAATTTTTTCTATGATTTCTAATATGAGGTTAGTAGGTAATTAGATAAATATTAGTAACACACTAATGTGTAATTATTATTAGAAAAACTTCTTAAATGATATCGTCATAGCTTATTTTGTGTTTAGCAAGGTAATTGGTTTTATAATATTATAATGTCGATAGTAGTGCTATCAATTTGATTTACACTTATTTGGAATGCTTGTAACTTAATCACCACTTTGGCGTCTACATATGCACGTACATAATACAGATTAAAAATGTTGATTTTCATAACTCAAAGTATGCCAGTGCTTTGTGTTTCAGCAAATTAAATTAAAGTAATATAAGCAACAATTTGTTTAAAATTAACTAACTTCACTATAAATCAATATTTTAGCTCTAGGATTTATCACACTCAAGTATCGTACTTACTACTTTTGAATGGTCACAAATACGATTGAATAATAGTTTATATTGTTATTGTCTTTTCCTTATTTTTTAAAATCGATACAGTACAACTGATAATATTAACTAGGTTCTAGATATGTTTCAAATTTTGAGTCAACTAAATTTTAAATATTAGAACAGTGTTAAAATCGTCACAAAAGTAACGCGGAATAAAAAAAAAATCGAATTTCTTAAAACTGTGATTTCTTTTTTTATAAGTTTCCTATTTTCATTTTAGATAACAATAACTTCTTCGTTTCGTTCAAAATCTAAAAAGTGGACAAGTGGGTACCACTCAATTATACACTAGGTATACCTGGGTATACAACTACGTAGTTGTCGAGTATGTCATCGTAATGGATGTGTTAGATTTGAATCTATGTTAAATCATTGAATATGAAAAACGATTCTGAGCGGAGATGACGTGTCATACTGTCATCTTATAGTATACTATAATATAAATAGCCAAAATTTAAGTAAAAATTAAAAATCGCTGAATATCAAATATCGTAAAAATTTTAAATTCAAACGCTCATAAAAAATGTATGTTACCTCAGTAAACTTTTTTTGATAAAAGTAAAAAAACTTGTGGTGAATCTTCTAATACATTTTTTTATGTGAGCTATGAAAATAAAAACTTTTATAGATTTTCTAATTGAAAAATAATTTGCAAATGTTCAGGATTTTGATGAATTTTGTAGAAATTTGAACTTTAAATGTATATAAAAATTAATCGTGTTTATGTACCTTCAATATTTTTTGAACTGCTATTAAAGCAATTTATGACGAGCCTCTCATTCAATTTTAAATCATTTTTACTAAGTGAAAAAGTTTTTGTCTACAGTAATTTTAAAAACAATTCTAAGATTTAAAAAATTTCTTATGGTTATAAATAGCTCAAAAAGAGTATAGAGTAAGTGTATGAAAAATGATGTATAAATATTTGATAAACATTTCAAGTGTCTACGGTGATTAGTTTTTAAGTTAGGTACCTGCTACACCAAAAATAGAATCAATTTTTGTCGAAAATTCCCATTTTTCCTTAATTTTAAATTTTAACGCCCTCTCCCCCTCCCCACGAATGCACCAACTAGATTCAAGTTTTATCAGAAAAGATGCTGATGTCGAAAATTAGAGCATTTTAACTACCTCAAATGTTGATGACAGTCAGAAAAAAAAACTGTAAAACCAATACACTCATCAGTCATCGGTACGTTTAAAAACTAATATTGTTATTCAAACATATTGTTTTATTTAGTTTCAATTATACTAACCAGCATTTGTACCAGCACTTGCCATGAATATAATTAGTAAAATTATAATTCTAATCCTTTGTCTGTTTGGACGTTTTTTAAAAGTAGTATTGAACGACCGTGTGATGTGTTTGAAGTCTAAAAATTCTGATATGGTCGTTCGATATGATTTGTTTTTATTCACTTCCGTAACTGGCGTCACATCTTTGACAAACAATAATCCATACAATAGACCTATTATAATCAACGTAGACGATATACCATATGCTCCGTAGAATCCTAACTTATTATATATTATGCCGGACATTGACGTTCCAATAGCCATAGATACAGCCATAACAGCATTCAATGCTCCAATTCTGAACGTTCGTTGTCCCACCTAAAAGAAATAAAATTATCAAATATAGATTAAATTACTATAGATTAAGATTACAACAATCAGTATCCTTCTTGTTTTTTTTATGTACATACATTTTTATTTTAATAAACAAATTAAAATGTTTTTGTAAAACAAATTTTATGTCTGTAAACTTGTAATATATTTTCAGTACTTACATCGTCATTCTATAATAAATTAGCAACATATCTTTCAATATTTAAAATAACCAAATTTGAGAAAAAGTCTTGAAAAATACTTGTATTTAACCAATTTTCGGTATTATCGAAGGGAATCATTTTCATGACTATTATTCGATATATATTTGGGGGAACTATGAAAATATTTGTGGTGCTTATCATGTATTCTATATGAATCGATTATCGATAGGACTATTAGGCGAGCAGCCAAGAAATACAAGTTCAGTGATTACGTTCTCGAAAAATTATTTATCTATAATGGTTATAAATAGGTACCCTATATGATAATAGCCAGTAACAATATCTATATTTATTACTTTTTGACGTATTTATCTAAAACTTTTATCGAAACTATTGCAATAGCACTTCTTTTATTACATTTACTTATCGTACCTGCCTTTAAACAAGATAAGTATTAACTAATAACAATAGAAAATTAGAAACCGTGTTAGTTATCATTAATGTTATTATTGAGCCAAGTTCCAATTCCAATAAATTAGAACTAACATTTTTTCAGACTTGGGATGGCAAAGATGCTCTTTCGGGACAATAATGGTTCATTATGCTTAGTAAAATTTGAAGATTGTTCTTGGATTTATGGTCTTGCATGCCTTAGCCTTGCAGTAAAACCAGGGCCGTATTAAGAAATTATGCTCCCCAGCGCAATTCTAAAATTTCGCCCCTCTTTTTGGTGGATGTCTAGCGTTAAAAATTAAAATTATAAATATCTGTATGAAATTATAAACATTTCCTCGTATTTTAAGTAAAGGAACAATTTCACTTTAGTTACCACCAGTTTTTAAAAAAATTTTTTTTAAAAATATTATATTTTAACGTTTTTTTTTTATACTTTATAAGTTGTATAGTTGAGAAGTTCCGATTTTCTGTTTTTATGCATGTACGACGTCGTGGTTTACCGCCGCGCATAGCGCTCATAACAAATTAAAAATGTAGGAGAAAAATGGTTTCTCTCTTTGGCCACGGGCAACATAGACAAAATGCATTTACGTAGAATAATTTTTTTTTGTTTTTAATTAGTGATCTTAGAGTAAAATCACCCATTATAAAAACTATAGAGTATAATATTATTGTGGTATAATGACATCTCAATTTGTCTAAATATTATCTTAAAACAATCATTATTTAAACATCATTTAAATGTACAACATGTTTTAGTTTATTTTGAAAGTAAAATACAAAGACAAATAACAATAACATATAAGATCGACATGTCATACCCTCAAAAATATTATTCTACATCGTTTTTATAATGGGTGATTCTAAGTTTACTTTAAAACATAGAGAAAATTATTGAGTAAATGCGTTTTGTCTTATGTTACGCCTGGGCCAGAGAGAAAAAACAAATAGTGCGGTGATATCCTCATAAGATCTTAAAAGTAGATAGTAGTTGCTCGCTAAGCCTACCACCTCCAATCGTCAAATTCTAGGTCCTATGGACCTCTCTTAAAGTCAAAACAATGGAACATTTTCTGTTAAAGTAACATATAGTAAAAAAGTCGGTTTGGAGTCTTTAATAAATAGAACATGTCTTTAATAAACACTAAAAATGTATACATTCGTTATCAAATAATTCATCCAGGTCATCATTATACATTTTATGTAATTTCTTAGAAGCTTTGGAAAATTCAGATGACGTGTATTCTAGTATAGTTTCAAAATAAATAAATATTTCGATCGACTCATTCGATGTATTAGTGTTTACCGTTGATAAAACTATAGTAAAATTATGATTTTGTGCTATATAAGTGTATTCTATACAACTGTAACAACTGGCACGCCAGCTGCGTGCGGGATTCTGCTTATTGTGTAAATGTAAAATATGTAATACTGTAATGTCGTATTATCGTAATCAGTTAACCAAGAAACCGTTCCGCATTCGTACAAAAATAGATTTGAGAGATTATTATTGAAGTATAATAAACTTTGGCTAAATTTCCAACTATAAAGCTACAGTACAATACATAGAGAAGCACATTTTATACAGTTCTAATTATTTCAAATTGGTTAAACACAAAAAAGAAATTCATGAAAATGTACGGACCCAAAATTTCACAAGGGGAGGAAATTTCCAACCCTGACCCCCTTAAATACGGCCCCGAGAAAGACTTTGACCAAGACGCCACCAGACGGTATTGGACTAGTAAGGCTGTTGCAAGATTGAGACTGTGAAACCAAGACCAACAAAGCAAGGCTATTGCAGTCATGCTAGTTTTTTCAAATTTGTTCTGTAAACATTTTTTTTTGACCCTTGGCAACATAGACCATTGGGTTTGTATGTGGGGTATAGTTGGTATGATTGGCACGTGTGTTTTTATGGAGGGAGAGGATTCGTCACAAACAACTCAGGTAAACAGGTGGTCAATCATCGGCCCAACCACCGTACACAACAGATCTTTTAATTAAACACAATGTTTAACTGCATAATATATTAGGAAAAGTAGGTACAATAGGTACATAATATTTGAAAATGTATTAGCATATTATTATATTAGTTCATTTTTAGCATTTTAAGAATTCTTATATTTATAAATGTAATATTGTAAGGTCAGATCAATGTTGTTTGGATAAAGTTGTAATAATCGATAAATTGATATCGAAAATTGTACGATTAGAAATTTAATGATATTTAGATTCTAAATTGTATGGACAATTTAAAATCAGTATGTGTTTGTGTATCAGCGATCGGTGCTCAGTGGAGTATTTACTATTAAGGATTTAGGAATTGTATAAAGAAGAGGATAAGGCGTTGAATCACAAATATTTAAGTGATAATTAATTCTATACATATCTATTATCTAAGTTAGTTAATTCGTTAGGTTAAGCAATTATTTCTTCATAAATTATCAATTAAGCCCACGGGACACAGTTACGTCGCCTGTGTTGCCATCATGTCCAAAAGTTGAGTTCGGCCCAACTCTGGAGATATCCTGGTAGCTCATAGCTAGTGAAATAGTGAACGATACCACGATCACAGAGATAAATCAGAATAAAATAAAAGCTACGAGACACGACAAACGACGTAACAGCTGTGCAGTTGAACTCGGCTTTATTTTGGACGTTTCGAAAATTATATATCATGTACCTCCACTATGGATTCAAATAAAAAAAACATTTAACTGTGCATATAGGTATTGATAACTGTAATTGGATTGACATTTTAAGAAATTTCAATGCAATAATTTAATGCCAAATCCTAAATTGACAATAATATTAAAACGTACTGACCGAAGTGGCGTCGCCGATGTAACTGTAGGCAGTCATGGTCATGAGGGTTTGGCCACCAGTCAGGGCCAGCGGTATCGTCTCGGCGACGCCGGCCGCCTCCATGGGCAGCTGATAGAAGTAGTAGACGCACAGCATTTGGCCAGCGTTCCGGGCCAGTTCACCATACAACGGCAATAGCATGCACGGAACGCGCTTCCTTGTCCGGTCGCTCCAAGCACCCACCAACAGCATGAGCACGCACGGCAGCACGTTCTGCGCACACGTCTGCCACATCATCATGCCGGTGACCAGTTTTTGCACGGCCACCTCTTCCGTCGGATGGCCGCCCGCGGTTTTCGTCTCCAACGCCTCGCACGTCTCGTCGGGCAGCTGGAGGTTCACGCGGCATGCCTTCTGCAAGTTCAGGTTGGACACCGTGAGCGTTACCATCGTGAACGCAGTCATGTAACACGCGACCACCGGTTCGACGGTGACGCCGCTCCAGAACCTTCGCCACATCGACACCGCCGCCGCCGCCGCGACCGGCCGATGGCTCATTGTTGACAGGCTGGCCGGCTCGACGTGGACCGAATCTGACGGCGTGTAAGATGCGTGTAAGTAACCTAACCTAGAGTGGTTGTCAGTATGTATACTTAAGCTGTATAATATTAATTATAATAATCTATTAAATATCATAAAGAGATAACATTTTTTAATATGCATTAGAGGGTCATGTCCACTGAACCGATTCTAAACATTCTTTCATTTATAGAAAGCTACACCATCCTTGTGTAACATAGTGATTTTATTTAAGTATATATTATTGTGTATTTAATCGTCTTTTATTTTTGAGATGGTTTCGGAAACAACAGGCCCGATTTACATGCTGTTTTTTTTTAATTTTGTATGCAATTTTGCGATTTAGAATGGCTCAAGCATAAAATCCGTTCTTGATGATAAACATCAAATAATTTTCTTTGTTCACATAGAATGACCACTGATTACACAAATAAAATTAAAAATAATAATTGGTTTGGACTACCCGACTATCATGCCTTGCTATTGGACTTTTTTCAAATAAAATAAAATAATATTATAAGCCCCACATAAGGATGGTTCAGTTTTTTTCCACACAAACATATTTTCAGGACATATTTATAGGTAGTAAATTATATTTACATTTTTGTTAAATGACGTATAGTTAAATAATACATTGTTTAGTTTAAATTACACAACAATGATCAATTTTTACTTGTTAGACATACCTACTTAATGGATGGAACTGTGACAGTCTGTAATCTATCAGTCTATCACATCACATAGAACGTATAGGTTAGGAGTACAACGCGTTAAGTTGACTTAATGTTATAAGTTAAAGATTACCTTATTTCAATCCACTATTTCTCCATTTAGGTGATATTAGATTTTTGACAGCCACAGTGCGTTGACAATCACACGTTTCATAAAATGTTTAGAATGGAAAAGTTCTGTATTCCAAGTATTTGTAATTTTAATTGGCGCGAAAATTCTTTAAATGTAAACAAATTGAATCGTTCAAACGTAAAACCAACAGTTAATGAGTGGTCTGGACGCGGTAGCGAAGAGAACTAGATAATAGTACACTATATTCTACATAATATAGGTAATCTATTAGTCTATATAAAAAATACATAGTTGTAATAAAATATATGTTTAGAATACTACATAATATGGTGTATACATGGTGTGCTGAGGTATTTTCTCGTTTTTGTTTATCAGCTATTTTAATTATTAATTATCATTGTACTCACCAATGCTAACCATGTACAGTATACGAACCTTAGGACACTCCTCCCTCCCTAATCCCCCATTCTACACATCGAACGTTTAGCGTCTTAATACCTACGTATATTTTAATCTTGTCGAATACTATAAATTAGCACTGTTCATTGTATTTATTTATTTGATAGTTTAACACCTGCAAGGGGGTATAATTGCCCAGGTTTTGAAAATAGAAATCCAAAGATAAGTGAGGTACATTTAATAATACATTTATAAATAACTGAAAAACATTTGCATTTAAACGTTTAATAATAATTGCGTTAACATAAAAAACACGTATTTACGTATACAATATAATAAACATGTTGGTTACTTTTCCACATAACATCACTATTAATACTTCGTACTTATCTAATTTTGCATTCTTCCTATTACTTGTTTTAAAATGTATTCTTTGTAGTGTTGTAAATAATGAAATACGACTTTTATGAGTAGGTAGGCACTCACCGCGGGTTATATCATAGTATAGCTTACTGACCTTTCTGTTTACTGCAATAATGTGTTTTGTCTAAAATCATACATTGTGTATGATTGTACGAAGCGGTAACTGTGATATTGAATATTACATAAGTAATTAATGTGTATATTTACGTGTATGCATATGTCAATTATTACTGTGATTTATTACTTTATTAGCTATCATATCAGTTAATATTTTTTACTAAGTATTGAATAATAGTTGAACTGTGCTTTGTTTGCTATTTCGTTGTCCAATTAATAACTAATTATAAAATAATGATGAACACGAAACAATGCGTTTATAAATAACCGATTTGTCAACAACCTTATCAAAAGATAAACGTACGTAGGTAGCAGGTATATTAATGTAAGCTCCGTATCACGTTGGCGGTAGATACAGAGGATGGCATGGTCAGCGCCCAGTGATGTATTTAGGATTTTGCTTCACTAGGTGTACATTTTCTTCATACCCTCTTTCCCGGTTCTTATGTAGGTAGTGTAATATGTTTAAATCAAATACTAGATGAAGACAATTATAAATAAATATAATGAAATTTAATTGTCTGTTTTCTGATAATATACATTTTGTTGTAGTAATTTTGATTTGTTTTTTGATTCTGGGCTTAGAGCTTCAGCTGACACAACAACCAAGATATTGTTAATACAAAGTAGGTATGTAATATTTCAGTGTTTAGTTAGTTTGATTATGGTACTGATAAACCATGAACAAATTACTAGGCATTGGCAATACAAAGTTATAGAGTATTGTACATTGACATTGCCCTATACCCCCCCCCCCCCAAAAAAAAATTGTTGTTTGGTGAAATTGCCCCCTAAATACTCCGCTGCTAGAGCTGATGCAGGGAGACAGGATTCTGAGTATTTACTGGCTGCTACACTTCTACTTCAAGGTATACTTTTTAGAGTAGGTACTGAAACTTTTTTTCGAAAATGTAAACAATTATAGGTAGGTATAGTAATAACCAGGGTTGGGATTTTATAGCACTTAAAATTACATAAATATGCGCTATAATATGACCTTAACTATCGCTAAATATGCGTTAAAAATATGCGATAAAAACAACAAAATATGAAAAAAAAAGGAAATTTATTAATTAATCACTTACAAATTTGAAATTATTATAGGTAGTTACTTAAGCTAATTATCGCTAAATATGCGCTAAAAATATGCAAAAATATGCAAATAACAAAATATGAAAAAAAGCAAATTTATTAATTTATCAATTATCACTTACAAATTAGAAATCATTAGGTATACGTAGCTTAGTCACTCTGGTCAGAATCTTGAAGGGCTGTAAAAAAAATTACCCAATTAATTATTTTCAAAAATTTTAAATAAAAAGTAAGCGATTTAAAATGTTTACCAGAGTGTTACATTGAATTATTAAATGCTTAGCCAGATTATCAAATTTGAATTTACGGCGGTTGTCTGCCAACATAGTCTTGTACGTCATTTCATAACATGTTGACAGATTTTGATTCAAAAACAGGTATAAATGCAAAAAAGTCTCAAAAAACCCAAAAAAAGCAATAAAAACTAAAAAATCGTAAAATATGCAAAAAAAAGCAAAATAAAATTTTTAATTTGAGTTCTCTGTATTATGAAACATATTTTTAGCTTACTCTGCTATTTTTTAAGCATCTCGTAAGAAATACGCAAATGCTATAAAGTCCCAACCCTGGCAATAACTGCCACCACTTATTTAATAGAAACAATCGACCGTAAAATTATGATCATATAATAGGTAACATAAAGTTGACGGATCACACTGGTCGGCTGAAAGAAATTAATTTCTCATAATATTCCTAAAGCCACACACGATTTCTTAGTAATAGTTATTCATTATTATATAACATACACGCAATATTATGTTTTTAAATAATAATTTTGAAGTATTGGCCTTCTTAATTTGAATATAAAAAGCTTAGATAACAAATGTTTTTCAATTTTTTGCAACTAACATTGTGTTAAGTGAAATCTGCAAATTTTAATTAAAAAACTGTGTGTTGTAACTGCTGACTGAATTCGAGTAATATACAATTATTGCATAGAATCTTACTTGTGTTTAATTATTAATGAAAGTGATTAAATATCTTGGGATTAAACTCCAATTTCCCACTTCATGTTATTCACATAAATGTATTTTAATCATATTTTATTAATTACACGTGTTAATTACAAGGCCTGAAGTATTAAAACAAAATATATTGATAGTTATATTATGCTAAATCATCTTATTAGTTCTACAACAAGTCCTAGTAACAACTAACAAAAATGATAGTTATAGCCGGTAGGAAGATAGGCTAAGACGGCTATAACTATATAACCGATAGCCTAACTACAAAGTCCTACAATCTTCATGGAAAAAATTACAATACTAATAAATATTATAAAATGATTATTAAAATGTTTGAATATACAATTTTACTTTAAATTAAACAATATTTTATTGAATAGTATTGACTATTGAGACTACAATTAAGAGGCGCGATAGTGATCACTCTGAGTTTATAGTCACATAATTAAAATGTAGGTGCTGGTACAGTTTCCTTTTATGTTACCTATAATCTATATATTATCTCTCTAATAATAAATGATAACGGAGGCTATCAGGCCATTAGATTTTCTTACGATTTTTTTTATACTAATTATTTCTTATATTATATCACTAAATGAAATAATTGTTAAAGTTCTGACTATTCGGGACTTTGATAAAAAGGAAAAAATAAATTCATTAAATATTGCATTAAATATTATGCTGTGACTTTTTTCTACATTATCGATAAACAGTATTGCTGTACGTTGTTCGTGGCATAAAATATGCAACAAATGTAATGTTAGCAGTAATTGCCTGAAATAAAAAATAATTTAAAAAAAATAGAATACCTAATAAAGGACAAGGTCAAGATTTTTAAGGAAAAATAAAGTATAACACGAGTTCACAAGATATACAAGAGTTGATAGTCGTTTATGATACGCTCAGTTTTTTTTTTACCAATGTGATGGAATGTGAAGGATAGACTCAAATTTAAGGGTTCAAATGCAAAATAAGAATCCGATGGAAATTTCTAGTCTCTACTAGTCTCTCTCATTCCAAATAACACGAACAAAAAAAACTTGAAAGTTGCTTTGCTTTAAAAGCAAATAGGTTTAGAGTGTATAATTTAGTGAATGTATTAAAAATTGAATTCAATGATAAATCGTTGCAAACTAAAAACGAAAAAAAATGAGTGGTATGTAAGACTATATTATATTCTAAGAATAATTAATTTTATTATGTTTATAAATATTAATATTAGTAATTTTATTAGTAATTTATTTTTGATTAGTAATAACCAATAGCTAAAAAGTAAGGAAGGTTGAATTAAATTTTCTAAATTAAAATCACATAAATTATATTATAATATATTAATATATAGGTTATAATGTTATTTCATATAATATATTTCTATAATATAATATTATTGACTAAGCATACATTTTCATTTTTAAAAAGAAATCGAAAATGTTAATTATTTCAAATGTTTATATTTTATAAACTGCTCAATATCATGTATAGAAAATGTTAATACAGACTTTTAATAAAAATATCAAGTGTTTACGGTAGCTAGTTTTTGAATTAGTATGAAATAAGAAAACTTTATCAAAAACTGGTTTTAAGTAAAAATTTCAGTTTTTCTTAATTATTTAGAAAATTAGGTACCTACTTACTGAACATTTTTCCTTTTGACTACCCTAAGTACCAACTAGATTCATTTAACAACAACAATAAAGATACTGAAGTTGAAGAATGAAAAAATTTTACTACTCCACAAGGTGACAAATAGATATAAAAAATGAAAAACACGCATAAATGTAAAATCAAAACATTTCAAAAATATAAAACAGATATTATTAGAGGGTGAATTTTCTTATCTTTTATTGACTATTCACTATTAAAAAGATTAAAAATTGATGTAGGTACACATTGTGGGTACGCATTCGATTTAGTTTGACCAGTACGCTCTTTAAAGTGCACGAGTGATATTAATATTACATTTCTATTTTAAAAATATCCTACATAAAAAAGTGCAAGTACATCGATGATTCCCGAATTTTTATGGTCAATAAATTACTTTTTCATTGAAATGTTTAGAAAAGCTGTTTGTCTTGTACGTCTTGAAACGGTTTCAGTTTTTAAAGAATTTAATATCAAACATCATTATGAATCAAAACATGAAGACAAATATAAATATTTTGTAATAATTCTACTTTTTTTGAATATTTTGTTTTATTCAAAAATATTGTAACGAGCCACATGAAATACCTTCACGGGCCACATGTGACCCGAGGGCAGTGTGCTGGGCATCACTGGTATATGCAATGCAGATATTATGCATTTTTAATTGATGTGTAGAAAAATTTGGAACTTCTTACTTTTTCATTATCATTAAACTGTTTTAATTATTCAATTTACTTTATCATCTATTTTAATATACAAAGTCCGAAATAGATTGTATAAATCACAAATATGTGTGTTTAAAATTATTAATATGTGATTAATAATAATAATAAAAATAATAAATTATTTTTAACAGTCAACGATAGATCAGAAATCTACTACCGTAATTTCCTTGCTTTATAAACCATAGTAAAAATAATATTTCCAAAATACTTTTATTTTCGTTCTATTTGACAAATCTATATTATGTTGTTCATAATAAATTGTAACCATTTTTAGATTTGATTCGTTGATTTGACTGTGTTGATTTTACAATAAAGTGTGTGTGATTTTCTTTTTAAGTAGTAGAAATAATGCTTAGATTTTCAATTTACTTTCTGGTGGGAAAGCGAATCTAGTTTGTACATTAAAGAGGTCAAAATAGAAAAATTCCAAAAGTTTTCAAAAACTTTGGAAAAAAAATTTACTAACGATTTTCTTATTTTGTTATAATTCAAACACGAATAATCTTTGAAATCTTCACTAAATTATTTTTTTGTTGTTTTTCTTATACGTGATGATATATTCAAAATATTTTGACTAGTTTTAAAATATTTAAGGGATGTTTGAATATAGAAATTTTTTTTATTCTTTTTTTTATGATGTCAAAGAAATTGTTTTCGTTGGGTCAAAAAGTTTGTAAATTTAATATGAGGTTTCAAGGTTTCTCATAAGTTATTATAATAACAGTTAAAAAATATTAAAGAAACATAGGCATGATTTTATAAAAAGCATTCGGCGCTTACATTTTGTCAAAATTCGTCAAAAATCAATATAATTTGCACATTTTATTGTACTTAAGAATTCACAGTCATTTATTTTAATACCTAATGGTTGAAAATGTAATACAATATAATTCGTGATTTTTTTTTTATGAATATATAATTAAAATCTAAAATATTTTGATATTTAGATTAATTTTAGACTATTTATTCCACAAATCTATTTACTACCTACCTTAAATACTCGTGGTATGTCGGTATTGATTTATAATTTAAAAATAGCTTAAAATATATCATATGCTTTTAAAGTTTTGAATTTTACTAAACTCATCAAAATCTCGAAAAATTGTGATTTATTTTGTAGACTTCTAAATTTATAATATATACAGTTTTTATATCAGGGGATTAAAAACTTATAATAAACAGCTCATAAGAAATTTATAATGTTACCAAAGAATCTAAAAGAATATTTGAACATAGTTTTTTTTTATTGCTATATGCGTTCAAATTTGGACGAAATTAGATATTTAAACAAATAAATAATGATCTTATTCTGTTTTACTAAAAAGATTCTGAGCAGAGCGATGAATGTATTGATTTTACAATGATGTGTGTTTTTTTATTTTTATTTTTATTTTTGTGTCTATCATCACGTTTTGGGACAGTAAAAGTGCTTTTATTTTCTTCAACAGCATCTTTTCTGGTAGAAAAGTGAATCTAGAAACTAAAATTGTATTGGTTGGGTCAAAGAGCTTGACAATTTAATACAATGCTTTTTGTTTTGACTCAACGTGTTGACGGACATTTTCAATTTTCGTTTTTTTCTATATATATCAATACAATTGTACTCGTTGGGTAAAAAGGTATGAACATTTAGTACAAGACTCTTGATATACTGTTTCAATATTAGTCGAAAAATATTAAAAATACATGGGAACGATTTTGTTTATAAACGTTTAAAGTTCAAATGTTGACAACATTTTTCAAATTGAAAATGTACAAATTATTCTGTACTTCAATATTCATAAAATGTTCAACTTGTATAGCCAAGGACCAAAGATTTAAGTAAAGTTCCACACAAAAAAGTTATTCTGTAACCAAAAAATCTAAAAATCTAAAAGCATAGTTCTTATGTTTTTAATTTTTTTTATGTTTAAATGTGGACAAAATTACATATTAAATAACCAAAAACAATGATTTATGTTACTTTGTTGTTAATTAAAAGTATTATTCGTGGGTACTTGAAAGTTTATTATTATACTTTATACCCACAATGACTTTTAAAATTAATTTTTTTTCAAAAATGAGTTTAACCTCCTGTGTAGTACAAATGCTTCCTAGTAAAATACATTACTTTAATCACAATAATATCCTCAAAATATATACCTACTAAATTACTATTATAGACTGACAGTCCGTCTTCGATCAGAATCGTTCTTCATATACAATGATTTTATATGATTGAATTCTAATTTCACACCATCCATCACAGTGATCCACTCATAACCTTTAGTACAGCAGAGCGTCATCCACTTATCTGTTTTTTTATTTTTAAATTCATCTTTTTAACTTCTTTGAATGATCAAGTGAAACTGTATTTAAGATCTCAACCTAAATATATCAGATGGGAGTACGATTCATTAACTGCAATACTAATTAACTCGTTTCTTCAATAATGCAGCCTATATTTAGATATCAGAGTTATAATTATCTATTGTTTAATTAGTTTAATTAGTATATTCCTCATCGGTTGTTACTTATTCTGAATATTTTATTGGATTGGTAGGTAGATACTATTATTGTTAATAATAATAACAAATCACTGAGTCATATTCTAGGTGTACCTACACCTTGACCTAGGGTACATTTTACAGTAATAGGCAAAAATTGATAGTGATTTCTTATTAATTATTATGCAAATTGTAAACTAATTTTCATTTAAAATATTTTGTAAATAGTTTTATTATAACCTATTTAATATTTTTTCTTCCTATTAAATATATCAGAACAATCTCCCAAGAATTCAAAATTTTAGATGACAGTGGACCTTAAAACCTAAATTAAAGTGGCTCTTTAAATGATGAATTGGGTGTGCAAGTGTCAGTGCATATCATGCACTTCTCATGGCTCTACGCTCTTCCAATAAGTAATATTCGTTGGTTCCTTTAAAAGTTAAAAAAAAAAAATATTAATAAAATTTAAATATAGTATTAACACTGCCTAAATTTAACAACAAAACTAAACAACGTAATTTGGCTTTTCGAAACTTTATTATTTTTCTTTATAACTATACAAATTGTATTATTTTATTTTTTACAATAACAATTTGAATATATTTTTCCTCGATGCTTCCACGTTGATGATCTCGAAAATGTTTAACTTTCAGTGATGATTAATCCAATTGATAATCGCCTGGTGGTTTGCATTACTTCAAAGTTTGTCATTCTCAATTTTTACAGATTTATCGTCGATTTTTTGTGATTGTTTACTTTCTTTGTACATCCATCTATTTTGGAATTTAAACAAATCATCAATAACTTTGTAAGTATGTATCTTCTTTTTGTTTGGAAGGGGGGATAGGGTGGTATGTGGGATATAATTGTGTTAGAAACTTAGAAGTTACAGCAATAATTAAACATTCAAAAAGTAGAAGAATATAGAGCCGCCAAATATTATTTTAATTAAGCATCTATCCACCAATTTATTAAGTGTGTGAAGTTGATACCACCACTTTGTGCTACAAATTTCAAACCTATAAGCAAATATATTGCAAATTATTTGCAAACATTTGTAACCAATTTTTAGAATTTAGAAAGAATTACATTTTTTTATTCACATGAGATTTTTTTATCGAATTTAGATTTTTCTATTCAATTTAGATATTTTATTTAATTAGATTTTTGTATTAAACTTAAATTTTTTTACTAAAATTAGATTTATTTATCTATAAACCAATTTACTATTAATTTTCAAAACATTGGCATATTTTTTGAATCGATCGGACTAATTCACCGCTGGCATAAAAATTGTAAAATTAAACAAAAACACATATTATGTGCCACAAAATATTAGTAGAATTTTAAAATTCGTAGCTCAAACGGGGAGGCTGTGTGAAGTTATCCTCCCCTATCTTATTATTTTTATACTGGGCAGGAAAATGATTTGCAAATTCTGGAAACCGATTTGCAAAATTAGTGCATAATTTTCGAATGAATGGTGGGAGGCCAACTTCACGTACGTGATTGAGCAAATGTGCTATAATTCAAAAAATTGCTTATCGAATTTTATCACAATATTTTTTCATAAAAGAAGTCTGTAGCACAATGTGGTGGTGTCAACTTCTCCCACGTCAATTTATTAGCTTAAATACGAAAATTTAGCATAACAAAAATTGGAATTAGAAAATCTATGTTTTAATGAAAATTTAACCATGTGATTTAGTTATATAAGCCGCTTAGATTTATGTCGATTACTCACAAATATATTACAGTCGCCGGTATGGCTAAGATTGATCCTATTAAACTGTACGCTCCCGGTAACGTGTCTACTGTACTTTTGTAGATCACCGTATATAGCGGACCGAACACGATCGGAACAAGCGATTCGACGATGCCGTAAATGGCTGTAACTTGTCCTATAAATTATAATTTATTTCATTATAATTTGTAATAGTATGTACATTTTAAAATAGATAGAAAAAAATGAACAATATACAACGATTCTTACCTAATTCATCGGGTCCAACTATTTTTGCCATAATTGATCTCGCTGTTATGAAAATCGTACCTCCCATAATGTCTACTAACGGTCCTGAAATCAATATCACTTATATATATATTTTTTATGCCACTTTGACACAATAGGGCTATACAAGTAAATGTTATTTGGTAATTTAAATGTCGTTTGGATCTCATCGGAACATTATAGTAGTTACTAATCAGTATCGTATTATTTTTAAACAAAAACACAGTGATGCCATCATCACTTTGAAAAACAATTATATAAGTAACGAAAATTTAATTAAGTTGCACATTGTATGTATAGTATACATATTATTAGTATCCACTATACTTAGAAATCAGAATATTTTCTATTTATCATTGAATTTAAATTATTGTAATGACTAGTGATTAATATAATATAATTATAATATATATATTACTGCCCAGGTCCGATGAGAATGAAATGCATCAGGATGAAAATATAATACTCGTTCACTGTACATGTTAATAGGTAGTTAAATAATAACTAACATGTTTTGATAAATATTAAGTACACACCCAAATAGTATACCCATTGTTCTGTCGCCAAAGCGTAACATACTCCAGCAGCAATTTTTCCTGCACATGCCATCACTCCAATTAAACTATCGTCGATTTTAAGCACGTGGCTAAATAAGCCAATGCAAATTGCTGTACCTAAAATATAAGATACATTAAAAAAAAATTTAAAAAGGTAGCCGTAATGAACATTGTTGAAAGGAAATCACGTATAACTCTAAATAACGCTGTATTTACTACAGTTTTTATTTTAATTTTATTATTTCACAGAATAATACCTTGAATACCTCATATTTGTTTGTCCATTGACAATAATTACAATCACGAAAGTGGTGGGTGTCACTTTTAGCAGCGGTATCACTCGGAAATGATGGGAGATATGAAAACAAAATTTAGTATTCTAGGTATTCTTCTAAGTATTTTCTAACTACCGTTTTGATCCAAAAAGTCTGAGTTTTTAAATTACCTACTACACTAGTGACCATGGAGAAAGTAGAAAACACACTGAAATCAACTTCGTTCCATCTGAATCGGGCACGCGTATTCAAATACGATACCGAAAGATCACCTGTAAAATTATTGTGCAACTTTAGTCTCATTACAATTATTACAAATATGAAGTTTATTTTGAGTGTGTATATTAGTACATAATATTATACTAGTATTTAGTAATTAAAACTACTTCATTATTTACTAGTTATCTATTAACGTAGTATTTAAGTCTCTAGTAAGAGTATAAATGTGTACAAAATTTGTCTACTAACCGTTTAAAGGTCCCATGATTAAAAATGCAATTAACATTAACATGATTATTCTGAGTTTTCGATTATGTGGACCGTCCTTGAACGTCACTTTAAAAGCTTCTCGAATGTGTTTTGCGTTGAAAAAACCATTAAACAAACCATCATTTCTTGTCTGTGTTGTTGTATTCTCCTGTTCGTTGGGTGACACTTCTTTTATAAATACTAGACCATACAGAAGACCTATTACACATAGGGCTGAAGACAAACCGTACACACCATAGAACCCTAGCTTCTGAAATGTAATACCAGACAACGCTGTACCGATAGCCATGCCTACTGTGGATAGTAAGTTGACAATACCGATTCGTAGAGTTTTCATTTCTTCCTGAAAAAGTATAATATATTTATATTATACATATCAGAACCGATATTATTATTGGCGGACATTCTAATAAAAACAAAACAAAAAACTGATTGCATTATTATTTGTTATACAGGCTGCACCTGCACTCGTGCGTGAAAGTGAAGGCCGTCGTGTTATCAGTTTCTAATGTATTTAAGTGGTCATATTATGCACTTTTTAAAGTGTAAACGTGTTAGGAACACCGTGAAATTCAAGTATGAATTCTAAATAAATGGGTGTAAAGGGCTCATATCATTATTTATTTTTTTTGTGATGTTATGATAAATGAGGATCATGAGATAGCAAAGAGCATAATTGTGTATGAACTGCAGGACTCAGAGGAGACACTTTGAGGTATCCTGTTTCGACCATCAGTATAATTTAAATTTAAAATGTAGGTACAAGTTATTGTTACATAATAGGTAGAGTATCGAATTTTATGTTATGGTATATTTTATCCTTTTTGTATTTTTGGATTTTTGTTAGTAATCTTTACGAAATATAATGGATTTGAAAAAAAATTGGATGTTTATTGCATATTGAAGTGAGATTTAACTATAGGTGAACTGTTTTAAATTGTACAACTAATTAAGTTTGAGTAATTTCACCAATAAAACTATATGTTTAATATTAATTAATACAGTTACTTCAGTACTTCATAAATAAATCAATAATTATCAAATAAACAGTTTTATTGTATAAATTAAAAAAAAACCTATAGTTCGTAATCAGATTTTTAAGCAATTTCACTAAAAATACCATGTGTTTGGCATTAAATAAATTATTAATAAATTAATAGTTATTACATTTTTATTTATTTTTTATTTTTAATAAGAAATATACAATCTGTCTCCTTGGGCACAATAAGAATATGTGATAAGTGGGAGATTTTGTACATGAAAAAGCTTGATGGAAGAAGAAATCCAGCGAAAGCACTACCTATTTGTTTGTCTATTTTTTTTTATTTATTTTTTTTTAAAATTAATTATTGAGTTAATCTCTAAACCAATTTCTTTTTAGTCGTCGTGTGGGATTGCCCTGAATTGTACGTGAAGCTAAATTTGATGTAAGGGGATTGGGATGAGTTGGAAGTCTATTATGACATCGTTTGTAAAATGTTACTGCTTTAGCGGAAACTGTTTTTATATTTAAGTCTGTGTGCCGAGTATATTTGGAGACGTTAGTGATTATGCGTAAGGTTTTATTTTGAACGGTTTGAATTTTGTTAACTTAAGATATTTTTGCATAGCCCCTTAGTTGTAGGCCATAAGTCCACATGGGCTTGATTAAAGATTTATAGATGAGAAGTTTGTTGTTTAGTTTGGTATGTTTGTTAGATATTAGTGTTTTGATTGAGCGTGGTTGTTCATTTAGAGCAAGTTTTTTAGTTCTAACATACAGTCCCAAGACAAGACGACGGTACCTCACCGATTGAGATGGGGGCAGGATTGGAATATTACCTAGGGAGACTTCTGAGCAGGGAGGGAGACGAAGTGTGAAAGTATTATGAATTGGATTTTGATTTGTTGACTTGGACACCCCATTTTTTATACCAGACAGACATCAGGCCAAGGTGATTTTGAAGACTCGATCAAACAGTGTGTGGGTTTTCGTGTACTAATATAATTGTCTTAATAATAATCAAAAAATGATTTAATTGGGTAGACTTAAAAAAAAAATTTTTTTGTGTAATAATTGTTTTAGTTGATTATTTATATTTTCCTTTTTCACGATTTTATTGCATAAAATATTATATGGGATATCATTATACTTTTTAGTGCATCAAAATCCATACCTTGTACAGGGGAGACGTAGAACACTTACCCCGGTGACGTCGGCCACATAGCTGAACATCGCGTTAAACAGAACCATTCTGCCGCCGGCCAGTGACGTAGGCACCGCCTCGACGATGCCGACCACCTCCATGCGGAGCTCTCTGAACCAGTAGACGCAGGCCACCAGGCCAACGACGCGGGCCAGTTCGCTGGCCACGGGCATCAGCATGCACGGCACACGCTTCCGCCGCCGGTCGCTCCAGGACCCGACGAACACGGCCAGCGCGCACGGCACAATGCTCTGGACGACCAACTGCCACAAGAGCATGTCGGCCACCAGCCGCTGAGTGGCCACCTCATACTGGTGCAGTGGGTCACTGGCGTTCGTCTTGGATTTGGCCAGCAGCGCGGCGCACGTGTCGTCGTCAAACTGGAGGTTCACCGAGCACGCCTTCTGCAGGCTCAGGTTCTGGTTGGCCAGCATAATGACCGTCCGGGACACGATGTAACAGCACACCAGTGGTTCCACGTGGATTGCGCTTAGCGCTCGCTTTGTTCGCGACCAGACGGTCTCCTGTCCATCCGGCGTCGTGTCGCCGTCCCGGTCACGTGACTCATCCTTAGACATGTCGGCGTACCAGCTCGTTACTGTTTGTTTTCCTTTTTGGTGGTGCGCTGTCACGGCTCCCACGTTTGGCCACCCTGAAAACCTGTACAAAATACGCTGTGAAATGGTATTGATATGATGGACGACGGTATTGCGGTAATACAATCGATACTAGTGTGGAACGGTATATATAGAGCTATTTCCTTCCTAATAGCTACAATCATTCAATATTATTCGAATGGTTATCAATTATCATATATGTTTTTTTTTTTCATATGCTGGTAAAGTGTATTAGTGGAAAAGGAAAATGTATGGTTTTTCTGGAATCGGGAATTCCCCAACTAAACAATAAATAAGAGTATTTTTATGTTAATAATATTATAGGTAAGACACTTAGTCTTGCCTACTTTGATTTAACGAATATTGAAATTAATTGTTTTTCAAAAAAATTTTCAATGAGGGTTTTTTTACTAAAAAAAAAAATGTAATTCTATATCAATATTTAATAAGTATTTTAAAAAGGCATTTGTTTTTCTTTTCGTTACAACGTTTAAATAATACATGACATAATATTAAAAAACACCTTATCCATATAACATTATTAAAGTATAGTACTTATATAGGTCTACAAGTATATTGACATATTGTATTTTAAGGTAGCTAAATGGTACAAGTTAAAATACCTACAATAAAAAATTGGGCAAGTAGGGAATGGCTCTGTTGTAGAGTAGTCGTCAAATATACCTTGCCATTGATTGGGCTGCCGTATAATGATTTATGGATCATTGATCATGGATGTGTTAAATTTTAATTCAATGATATGTTTATCATAGTGTACAAAAAACGATTCTGAGCGGAAACGGTCAAAATTTTTGGTGACCATGGTACAAATCAATTATTTTAATAATAATATTAATATAAAAAAAAGCATGTTCTCATTTATTTTTTGTGTTCCCCAATATTTTGAAGAAAAAATTAAGTACCAATCAACTAGATCTAATTTTCTACAAGAAAGCACCTTCAAAGTTAATGATTTAGGAGAATTTTTTCTACTGTTAAAAGTATTTACATACTTAAAAACGGTGCATCCAAATTGCATGTCAAAAAAATAAATATAAATTGGAATGTCTAAATTGAATGCCGTCTCTTGGAGGGGTATGTCCGAATAATATAACTAAATAACTTACTTTCCACTGAAGAAACGGGCTTTCGTTACATTTCCATAAAATATATAAATATTGTAGAATGTTGGAAAAGTATTGTTATATTTTAAAACTTAAATTAGGAAAGTCCAAAAAAAAGTTTAAGTTGTGCACATACATAACTGCATGTTATCATAAATGAACATGTGATTCAAAGCTTGCAATTCGGACCGACACCTCTAAGACATGGAATGCAATTCAGACAGACTCTTCCAAGAGATGGCTGAAATTCAGACAGACCCTTCCAAGAGGCGGAATGCAATTGATACATTTTTTTTTTTGTGATTTGGATGCAGATCTCAAAACATTGTTGTAAAACCAATAGAATGATAGCTCCATGAGACCTAAAATAAATTGCATATTTTTACTTATTTACTATTGATTTGTAAGCCTAAAAATATAAGAATTCGATATTAATAAATATATGAAAGTCATTTAAATCTAAAAATTTTATACTTAGCGCATACTGGTAAGAGAAAATTAACTTGCAGTAATAGATAGGTACTGCACCTGATACAAAACCTTAAAAAAATAAATACTTCTGCTAATGCATAATAATTCTCAACTATTAATATGGGTACTTATTATTGCTTAATAACTTAGAACTGAAATTTAATTTTAAATACATTTTCCAACTGATAACTATTCATTACGAGATAAATAGTAACTAAACTGTACTAATATAATATTTGCACTATAGAAGTTAATCGCAGTGAACATTATATCTATTGCGTATTATTAAATTAATTTTTTTATAATATTATAATATAATAATAATATATAAATTTATTTTTTATTAAAACAATTGTATTCACAATATTCGTGGTGCATAATGAGTAAATGGTATAATAGGTACAATTTTAGTTAGTATAATAAGATATTTTGTTAATTGATATATAACTATAGTTACGTAGCTACATTTAATATTTATACAGTTCACTTTAATTAATTATATTGTTTTACCTGATTTAATGAACATAATATATATGTGAGTATTGGAAAAGTTGAGTTGTAATCATAATTATGGTTTTTACGTTATTTTATTTTCATCTCAGTTTTAATCAAAAAAAATCTAAAACAATTATCAATTTAAAAGAGTATTTAAGACTATAGAAAAAAATAAAGTAATACTACACGTACCACGTACACAAACATACTAACTATATTTGTGAAATAATAAAGAGTAATAGTCGGCATGTTTCAAACATCATTATTATACATTTTATTTTGTTATCATGGGTTCAAAGAGGTCATTTAAATTTGACGAACAGAATAGATATACAAAAAATTCTAGTTATTTATAATATTTACCTAATCACAAACATTTTCATATAAATAATTAAATTAAAATAATATTATTTTCTAATAACTAAACAAATAAAATATAATCTGGTAAATTCAAGTCTATACATTTAAATTTTTTATTAACAACCATTTATCTTGATTTAAATTACTTCAGTGGTATATTACAATGTAGAAGGTACACTGAAAACATTTGTAATGACGTACTCAGGCGTAGCAGGTATTATTGTATTAATTGTAACTCTCAGACCTGTGCAATACCATCAGTAGTAAAGTATTTGAAGCCTAACTGGAATATTAAACTTGTTATTAATAACAAAACAACAAACGAGTAAACCTATATGTTATCATAAATAATTAATATATTTTATAACGAAATAACGAATGTATAAGTATAGGTAATTGTGAGTTGTGAGTTATAAGCCATCTCTATAGGTATTACCTATAGTGGTCACTGATCACTATTTTTTCTGGAAATTTGGCACTAGTATGGGTAATAATAGGATATGATGTAAAAATATGCCAATACTTATACTGCCGTCAAAAGCTACTATAAGCTGAAGTGCAGAACTCCACCCGAATAATCCACCAATAATTTCATATTGTTGATTGTCATTATTTAGTTTATGTATTGTCATATTGACAATATGGTTCTTAACCTAACCTGTGATATTTTTGAAAAAAAATTAACTTCTATTGAAATTGAGTTACTTTTTCAACTCATAAGTAATGTAACTTGGCCAAATAAAAAAAAAGTAACTTAAAAATAATTGAGTTTCAATTTTGATAAGAAATTGGTAATGTAATTTAATTTCCAAAAAAAAAATTTTCTCAACGCTGTCAATACAGCATAATTAATATTTACCATTTGAAATACCATACGCAATGCTTATCAAACAACTATGCTTCCACTGATAGCGGGATTTCGCTATCTAGTACTAGTACTATATAGAAATCAGTTCTCATTTCTTAATAATATTATCTATTGAGATACCAAAATAATAGCGCCACCAGTCAGTCCAGCTTAAAATTATCTAACAAAATTATAATATTAAATATTTAAAAACTGACTTATGCCATTTCTTACCAAAACCGCCATGCGTTATGTATTCATTTATGATGTGTGTGTGTGTTTTTTGTTTGTCTGTCATCACCTTTTGGGGCAGTATACAGATTTTAATTTCTATAAATATGTTTAAGTACAGTGCTTAGGTTAAATACACTTCGTATTACCAATTATTATATTATTATTTGTTATTAATACTGCACAATATTATAATGTAGTTAATTTAGCACGTATGTCACTAAAATAATGGATGGTTTTTTTGTGCGTGTGTGATAAAGAATTTAACTGATTTAGATGATTAAAAATCAAATTTAAATATTATTAAAATTAAAAAAATATATTTGTTTTTTTACCTCCATACGTTTTATGTACTTTAAAACTTTAATCTCATTTGATATATTTATACAAATATATACTTACCCCAAATTGTTTTTGCATAACATTTATATCTAAATATTGACAATTTACAATTTTATCTTATATATTGTACCATACTCTCTCAAAGACATAAAAAACTCGTCCAAAAAACATTACTTTTATTATGAGTGTAAATACATAATTTGCCCAAACGCATGGCGCTCATCAAATAATGTACAAGGATAATTGTATAGCCAAAGTTGTGCGCCCCGCATTTTTTTGAAATTTTGAATTTTAATGAAAGTCCCTAGAAATTGAATACTTATTGGATTACATAGGATTTCCTTTCGTTACCTACTGAAATAAAGTAGTATAAATGTTTAAAATTTGAGTTTAAAATTTTTAAATCATGGTAAATCTTTGAGAATTACATTTGTCAAGGGCAACGCCGTGCAGAATCATCAATACTTTTTCTTTTTAAATTAAAATTTTATTTGTACGTAATACGTACTACGTATTTATACTAAGTAAGTATATCGTATATGTACACAAACATACGTAAGATATCAATAAATGTAAATATTCAATTAATATGTTTTACCTCATGAATTTGTAAACAATGTTGCATACTACTCTTAGTAGTTAATTCTGTAATCAAAAAATCTAAAAAATGTATGAAACATATGACTTATAATTTTTTTGTATTCAATTTTGGATGAAATTACATATTGTTCAATAACCAAGAATAATGATTTAAGTTATTTTGTTGTGATTTAAAAATATATTATTCGGGGTACCCATATGACATTTTTAGAGTTTATTATTATATTTTATACACACTATGACTTTTAAAATGTAATTTTATTGACAAAAATGAATATGACCTGCTGTAGTATTAATGCTTAATATTAAAATAAATTACTTAAATCACAATAGCATCATCAAATATACTAAATTACTATGTTATATTACAGACTGACAGACCGTCCTCGCTCAGATATTATTTATTTTCATTATATAATAAATATAAAAGCCAAAAAAACACTGAACATTATTAAAGTTCTTTCAAGCACGAAATGGGGATCAGACTCTTTAGATTAGTTAAATAGTTAATTAGTTTTAACCCTAATTAACATTTACAATTAACTAATCAGATCAATTTTGGACTACAGATTCCCTTTATATATGACATCGAGAAACTGGCAATGCTTGACGTTATCTATAATGCTGGCCTAAGAATGGCATCCGGTGCATTTAGAAGTAGTCCCATAAACAGCATACTCAATATTATTGGAGAACAACTACTTAGTAGTCGGAGAAATCAACTGATGTTACAATACGCAGTGAGAACAGAAACCAAACTGAACGAACCAACGTATACATAGTATTCAATAACAGATTCGAAAATACTATCAACAATAACAAAATTAATAAAACCTATGTAAAAAAAATAAAAGTAAAATAGTGAGAACTAAAATTAGAAATAAATAATATAAAGACTTGAGAAGTATTTGTTAAACCTCCATAGACAACGACAAAATACTCGTTTGAAATGTGAGATTTACAACAAAAAAGAAACCACAAATCATACATACAATAATGCATTCTATGAAATAATTACCAGATCATATACATATATATATACAGACAAAGGGGTAGGTGTTGCTGCAGCTATCCAAAAAACCGAGCTTTCTGAGAGGTTGTCGGATAATTGTAGCAAATATACAGCTGAGGCACTAGCTATATATAAAGCCCTATCTTATATAATACGTGCCAACTTGTATAATAATAAGTACATAATCTTAACAGACTCCATGAGCACTTTATCTAGTCTAGGTAATATTAATATCGATAATGTTATAATTAATAAAATAATCAACTTGACTAATAAAATTAACAATAATTTAATATTCTCATGGATTCCCGGGAATTACGGAATAACTGCTAATGAAAAAGCAGACATACTTGCCAAGGAAAAAGCCAATAACCCACATCAACTAACCCTATGGAATATTATAATCTGACAAAGGTATAAAAAAAATTATCCACAACCAAATCAAAAATAAATGGCAAGACGAATGGCTAAAAATGATCACTAAATTATATGAAATAAAAAGAACAATAGAAAAATGGAATAACCCAATGTCTCTCAAATGAAAAGACGAAGTTGTATTAAATCGTCTCAGAATAAGTCATAAACCAAACACACGGCCACCTAATGAATAAATAACCTAACCAAAAACATGCCTTACATGCGGATATACAACTTCTATCAAACATATGCCTTACCGAATGTAGAGACACAAAAGAGGCCCGACAAAAATACAACATACCGGCGCATAGGCCCCGACGAAGAATCCATCAAAAATATAATTTTATTTATGAAAGACATTGAACTGTACAATTTAATTTAAATTATTTAAGAACATACAATCGTTAAAAAAAAACAATGGTCACGCTATCGAGGCTTTTTCTTTAACAATAAAAAAAAAATAAAATAAAAAAAAAATATATAAAATATTTTCTCGTTCCAGATATTAATAAAAGGTAAGTACATATACGATAACAGATGCAATTAATACAAACTAATGTGGAAATTATATCAAATAGAAAATACCAAGTTTGGTACACTTTTTAACTAAAACAAATTATTATAATAATATAAACAATATACAATTTTACTATGGATAATCAAAAATAAAACAAAATTTTTAAATAATTTTATTCAAACTTTTAGAACATTATAAATAGTCTTCAATTATTTTCGAAAGCAGGGTTGTCATTTGATTTGATTTCTTCAACAGTACATGTTTTCTTGTCTTCCTGGTTATTTATATGATACATCCACCTGTAAATATTAATTTGATATTGTTATATAAAGCTTATTCTTTGTGTGTTTACAAAGATAGGAATATTAGGTTACGAGACATTTGAAAGATTAATAATTAACTATAATTAACTATTTAAAGTTTACCACACCAAAATTTACATGTTTTCATAAATCTTACATAGTCATGGTACCTACATCATTCAAAAAACGTAGCACGCTACTTGATATTTTTCCTCTGTAAGGAAATTCTACGAATCATAAATATGGTTTTGGGGGGAGGGTTACCATGGCAATAGCAATAAATTTTAAAACTGTTACAAAAATAGGTAAGAAAAAAAAGTTGTTGCCAAACCAAAAACATATTAATGTTAAAAAAAATCAAACCTCGGATGTATAATATTTTATGATATGACTATATTTGACTTAATTATTATAATTTAAAACCATAATAATTATATAATGGAAAATTATATAAAAAATATCCCAGGAATTTTACTATTTATAATCCAAAGAAGTTTTTTTTTCATATAAATGTAAATACAGTTTTCACAGATTCATTATTTTATTTACTAATTTATTCAGTGAATAAGTCGGGAGAAAAGTATGTACTGGAAATGGGAGTTACATGAATGAGAAAGCATGGGGGCATTATATTTTATACTTAGCTTGGATTCAAAATGTTTTCTAGAGTGATAAAGAAAATATATATGCTAAATAAATATTATGTAAGTTTAAAGTGAATAGCTATATAAATCATTTATGAGTAGGTAGACTATGGTGGTTTTTTAGTCTAGAAAGAACTTAATAAATTTACTCGTTGTAAAAAGTGTAGCATCATGATTCATCCTCTATTGATTTAATGCCAAGGCAATTTTGAAGGACGCATGAGTAGAATGGGGAAAGGGGACTATTGCTCCCCAGAATTCTGTTAAGCCCCCTCGGAATTCACAAGAAGTTCAAGCAGGGTTGTCGATCCTATGAGGAAAAAAAAGGCTGTAGTCCCTTCATATAAATTCATCACCTTTGGTGAAGAGATGATTTAGGGACAACCGGTGGAGTGTTTGTAATTTTGCTTCTTTACTCCCTAGTGTGTTGTAAAGTATTGGCATATACATTTAACATTTTAGTTTTTAGGCTTGTTAATTTTTTTCTTATCTCTGTGAAATTAGTATATTGCGCTATGTCGCTATGTTAGGCTTTTTAGCCAAATTGAGAAGGATGTATTAAGCTGCTATACGATAGGTCAAGTTATTCGTAAGCTGATTTGTGAGATGGGATAAGATCGCACTGATATATTGCTGTAGCTCTACGTTTTCCTATAATTGAGATATGGAATTTTATCAGAAACCATAGGAAAATGATAATACGAGTTGAAGGTTTTTCTGGACATAACAGCCACTAATTTAAATGGAATAATATTATTTTTTTTATGGATTTGCTATTTAGTAATTACTTTGTTTGTCATTTAAAGCCTAGGATTATATATTCCTGATCACAAAAGCAGTCTATGCATTTAACACTAATTATTTTTTAATGAGTCGTAAAGAATTTTCATTATTTACATATACAGAGTATTTCTACGGTGAATATTATCAATAGGATAAATATACTCAGTGAAGTGACCGAAAAATATAGACCGTATACTACTAGATAAGAAGTGTGTATAACAATAGTATTATGACAACATCTCGCAGTGATGTAGGCTATCTCTACGAAAAAATACAATAATCTATACATATATACAATATCTTACCCTGTTACCCCGCACTACCGATCTTACGAGTAATAAAGTAATCACAAAGCACCCTCTGTGTTGTCACGCTCACCATACCCCATTGCTTGACGAAGAAGTGTAAGATTTATGCCGAATAAACCCAAGTTTCAATTTTTCTTTTCATCTCCAAGAAGTATATGGTTATTCTTTTATTATTTTGTATTAATACCTAAACGTATTTGTTTTTGGACCAATTCACTGATTATGTTTACTATAATTAACAATTATCCTATTTATGTAATACTTCGTATAATTATTTTGTATCTATGTAATAAATTAATAGATGATTTTTGATTATTTGTAGTTACCAATATACAAATATGGCTGGTGTGAGCATTATTGAACTAATGACGTAAAATGTTCCTGGAAACGTGGTCAGAGTCGCTCTGTATATTGCACTGTATAGAGGTTTATATACAACAGGCACTATTGTTTCAATGACTGCCATTATCGCTGACACTTGACCTGGAAATTAATGAGTTATTGAGATTGCTTTCAATATATTTTAAATACAAAATTAAAATTATTTATTTACCAAGTTCAGCATGAGGTACGATCTTTGACAGAATCGATCTCATTACGATATATGTAGTACCGCTCATTACGTCAACCACGGCACCTGTAAACAAAATATAACATCGCTTGAAAAAAAAAACCAAAGTAAAATAGGTACTCGATATCATTACAAAATGCGTAATGGCCCAAACATGTATTAGCTATACTACAGAAGTTCTTAAACTTTTATTTTTGTGTACCACTCATATTATGTATTACAAATCAGTAATATACCACTTATTAGGTAATAAGTACTAAATGTAGGACTATTTAACATATTTTCAATTTTCGATACATTTGTAACAATAATATAATGTATGCAAATAGTAATTTAGTACGTTTAACAGTATTCAGTATTTATTAACACAGAACATAGCATTTGAGAACCACTGAGGTGTAATACACTCATCGTTATATAAGTGTATAAATAAAAACTATACAATAGTTACCGAAGCACAATAGTATTTGGTAGGTATCTAAAGCGCGGTTGCATACAGTGTACCTTTTTGGGAACACGATTACGCCTCCAGTCATCGTTTGAGCATCATCTGCTTACCTGTGTCAAAATAGCATATACCGTTTGTGCATCAAAATTATATTGAACCATAGAAAGGTATAACAAATAGGGAAAAGTGCATACGCGTTGTAAATCATAAAATAATATATCAAAATAATTTTTAATACCTAGTTCTGATTGAATTTGAAAATGCAACAATTGCATAACTCAAGTAGTACAATATAGGTATATTAAAAAAAATGAAAATACATTTTAATGAATAATAGACAATAGCCATAAAATGATAATAAATATAGATATTTAGTACCTACATAGGTATTAGTGCTAGGGCTCGGGACTTCTAGGAGTTCGCATGTTTTTAAAAATCATTAAAAACATAACTAAGTAATATAGAAATTTGTTTCATAGCAATACAAGTTTATGTTTAAAATTTATAGTTGCATATTTTGCATATTCGACCATACTTCATTTATAAGTGCATATTTGACCATTTTTCATTTTATTGGTGCATATTTGACAATGTTATTCATACAAGGAGTAAGTTTTTTAATTTTATAAAAAAAAGTTAATTTTAAATAGATTTCCTGGACCGGATATAAATATTAAAAAATGACTGTTGCGTTTTCCTTGCTTATCACTATAATTGTATTGTTACTTATCGGTATACCACACTCGTGATTCTCGATGGGCAATAAGCCGACAATGGTACCAGAAAAACTTTTTATAAACTATGACTAGTTGTAGATAGCGGCCAGGCGGTCCCGTGAATAGTAAAAGTTGACAGTTGGTGTTGTGCGTTCTTCGTATTTCTAAGTGTTTTTTTTCTTTCGAGTGAGCCCATAAAAAAATAATTAAAAAATGCCTAGACCTAAACCAAAACGTTATGATCGGCTTAACGATTTTGTAAAAGAATTAAATATTTTTTAAATGTATATTTTAATAGCATATTTATTGATTCTTTAGGGCATAAATGCATACATATTTTAAGGTTTTTAAGGGCATGAACTCTCTAGCCTTAGGTATTACAATAAAAACCTATGGATTGGTCGTGGTTACGAGTCACACTTACACTTCAATTTTTATACGACGTTATACCTACGTAAATGCGTTATAAACCATAATATCCCTACAATATATTCGTTTATACTTTTAAACAGAAATACCCACTCGATATATTTTGTAAATTGAATATTTCAAGCTCAGATTTTAATATGAAAGGTAATTTAACAACTTGTGACTTTCAACACTCTTAATCACTTCCAATTATGTTGTTAAACATATGTTGATGACAAAATGATATATAATAATTTAGTAATGACGAGAAAACAATGCAGAACCTAATAATGAAACGATGCACAACTATCTTACAAGAATGGTCGAAATTAACAACAGTATTGATATAAGATACCACAAACCCCAGAAAACTCTTAAAACTAATATCCCAGATTTTCATTTAATTCCAAACTTTCTTTTTATAAACAAATTATAAAGAAAGATAAACTATACGTATACTGTTACAAATACTATTATAATCATTCTAACCCACTTATAAAGTAATATCTATCTTTCTTCCACCGATTTCCCCGACAAACCAACTAATCGGCTTAAGCATAAATGGCCAAAGAGATTTTGAATAATTAAAACAATATTTCCCTGACAAAAAAATAAATCCTAAAAAATATAAAATAGTGTCAATAGACACGCCTCAAATTTATTCACTCTGACTTAACCAAATTATACGTTTTGTAATTAATGTTTTGTAATTAATTAATTTACATGTTGTAAATATCATCTTTCTTTGTACAAAAAGTATATTATACATCAATAATATTAATATATTTATTATTTTAAAAATAAAATTCATGCTCACCAATATAAAAATATAATTCTGAAGGTGCAAATGCAAATACCAACCCAGCCAATACTTTGCTGATGCAAGCGATTACTCCAATGAGTGCGTCGTCTAGTTTTAATAAGTGGCTTAAAACTCCTATTGAGAATCCAACACCTAAAAAAATTAATACACACTATATAAATTTATTATTTCCTTTAAATACGAATAACTGTCCTTACCTACAATGTTTGTCATAAATAAGAACGTCGAGAATAAACTGTAGTCCAATTCATTCCAATTGAAACGGACTCGAGTGTAAAAGTAAGCAATTCCAGATTCTCCTGAAATAATTGTTTTTTGAGTTGTTTGACGTTAGTTAATGGTGAAGCAAAACGGTTTCTTATTAATAAGTCTCCTCCTACTCAAATTCCCTCATTCAACTTATCCAAAATCCCTCTCTACCAAAAACTCTAGGAAACCCTCCAAGACAATTTAAGCGAAACTGGTGTAGTGATCTTTTTAACTAATTCATCTAACAAAAATAAATAAAATTAAATGTTTGAAATTTATTAAACAAAATAGTTTTGTTGTGTTACTAGAGATGAGTGGCTAATTTTTCAATACTGATCATGTTTTTATGACTGTTATCATATGCGTATTGTGTTTTGAGGTACAGATTGTGTATATTTTGAAAAAATATTTTTTCAAAGAAATTTCTTGCTTAACTATAATAATATTAACGCTAAACAGTCGGACATCGTAACTCTGAGCAGTGAGCAGCTAGCATAATAATATAAAACATATTTTTAATACACACCATGTGAAGGCCCTTGGATTACAACTATTGTGAACATCAGCATAATGATTTTTGTCCATCTTCTTCGTGGGCCTTTTTTGAACGTTGCGTGAAATGCTTCTTTGATATGTTTCAGATTGAAAAAATCGACCACGAGATACATGAAAGATTTGGACCTCTGCGTGGGATTTTTTAGTTCCAACGATCCAGGATGTTCTTTGATGTTGACTGAGCCATAGATAAATGCTATCACGTACAACGCTGTAGAAATATAGTACACTCCAAAGAATCCTAGTTTTTGATACAAAACACCGGAAAGTGCCGCACCGACTGGCCAAGCCACACCGAAGAATAAATTCATCAAACCTACCCTGAGAGTTCGGTTTTTCATCTGAAAATATAAATAATCTTTATTGTGTACATTTATTACACTTATAATTAGCACTCGGATTTATATGTATTGAATAAAGGTATCTATTTCTGAATACAATATACAAACAACATTTTTATTAAATATTCTGTGGAAATTCTAATTTGATAAACAAAATGTATTTTGTTATCTTTTAAAAAATGGGCCCATGATATAATATCGGCTATAATATCGTAAAGGTAGTATTAAGTATTTTTTCACAATTATTGATTATTATGAAGACAAATAATGTGATTGATAATCTACCAATGTATATAGGCAGTCTGTTATAATATAGTATACAATTTAAGGATTTGACTTTGAGATGAGTTTGAATATTGAAAACTTCAGTGGTTAAAAATACAGACATACATTTTGAAGAACTTTTTTATTACCTTAACACATTTTTAAAGTTGAAATAACTGTACAGGAAGCCCTAACAAACATTTTAACGTTAAAAATGTTTGTGTTAACTATTAGGTGAAAACAAATTCTAAAAATGTAACCAAATCAAATTATCGTGTATAACAAAATAATCTTGGATTCAACAATCGTAGATGCAAAGGAATAGGTTCTTTGTGCTCTGTGCAGGTCAATGCTTTGTGTAAGTAAAAAGTGAAATTATTAGTTTTATTAAAAAACAAACAAGAGGGTTTTACTCACGGAGCTTATGTCTCCCATGTAAGAAAATGCGGCCAGATACAGAACGGTAAGTCCACCAGCCATGGACGTGGGTATCGATTCCACTAGACCTGCCACCTCCATCCTCAGCTCGTCGAAATAGAACACGCAAAGTAACAAGCCGAAGTTCCTGACGATCTCACCTATAACTGGGACGAGCATACACGGTTTGCGTTTCCTGTTTCGATCGCTCCACGACCCGATGAATATGACCAGTATACACGGTATGCTGCTTTGGATCATCGTTTGCCATATGAGCATGTCCGCGACCAGCTGCTGCACTTGGACTTCTTGATGGGCGTAGAACGACATGTTTTTGTTTTCTAATCCGTGACAGACGTCATCGTCCATCCGTAGGTTTACCCTACACGCCTTTTGCAGGTTGAGGTTCTGTGTGGTCAAACTCGATAACACGGATGACACCTGAAAAAACGCCAGCAGCGGTTCCACGGTGATGTTTCGGCAGACATATTTCACTTTGGAACCGAACCCCATTCCTCGCCAACTGTTACCGTCTTCGTCTTCCGGAGTGAAACTTTTTACTTGTTCGTTCGTTTCCATTGTACCGTAGGATTTTTCCACAGCTCTAGAAAATCTACGAAAAAAATAATTTTGATTTGTATTCTATACACTGTTATTTTCTTAAGTACCTATATGAATTACGAATATTGGAGATTGGAATATTCATGCTTATTTTGTTTCCTAACCAATCAATCAATTTTATAAACTATTTATTTATTTTGTACAAATAATTTATTTATAAACACAATTTTTATATTACAAAATAGTGTCAAAATAGCATATACATGTGGATAATATAAATGTTTAATAAATATTGTTTTTTATTTTAAATTTTTCTTAATATAAAACTATTATAGCTCAACAAAATATTATGATAAGAGAAAAATGAGCGGTTTGCAAGAATTCAAATATATGAACAAACTATGAATATTAATGAAATAGTATACAGGTAATATAATATAAATTTGAGAGTTATTAAATTCTAGGATATAGGATATAGATATAGGCTGGACCGGACTGGGTCAAAAATTTCTACCGGGAAAATAAAAAAATCGGCCCACTTAGTTATAAATATAAAAAACGTATATTTTCATATAAAATGATTGTATATTATTTTGAGAATTGAACACTTCATATTATTATAAAAAATTAAAAAAAAATAAAAATTGGTTTGTACAAAGAAATGTTATCATTTTTATTTAAAATACATATGTTTAGACTCCAGAATACACATTAATACATATTAAGCAATTTATTAAGGTTTGAGCTCTAATTTTAAGCGAAATCGTGTCGATTAAGATTTCGACGCCATTGGAATAGGTGGGAGTTCGTGTGATGATAGTAAATTGTAGCACATTTTAAGCGGTGTAGACGTGCGTTACGATTAGGTGGGGATTACTGATTAACGAAGACAATAATATGATACAAGCATCTATTTTTGACAATTTATACATTTTGTCATATCTATTTTAAAAAATTACCTTAATATTTTGCCCTACACCGGCAACACCCATGTCACACTGGACAGTTTTCTAATACAATCGCATTAGAAAATGCGTCTAAAACGTCTGTCGACAGGATGAGCTTTAACCCATAAACCTGAAAAAAAACGTCTCTACGGGTACAAGCGTTCCACCGGAAAACTCCCTGTATCCCGCCTGCCCAGTCCGACCCTGAGTATTGGTTTTATTCATAGGCATGGGGAATTCAATGAGAGTTTATTTATAAGGATCGTGAGAAGAGAAAGTAGAGGGTTTAATAAGGTTTTGATTTCGACAAGGAAGCTGGATATTATATCGGAATTATTGTTCGACGGTTGAGTTGCGGTTATGTCAGCATAATGCTGCAATATGCATGGCACCGAACTATACGAGTTGTATTTAACCACCCACCCACCCACACTAACTTCCTATACATCTAAATTTAGAAATGAAGTGATCGCTTCATATGGTATATGAGTTCGGTAGTACTAGCCAATATAATTTATTTGTTAGTTAATTTTAATTAAAAATTATATTATTATACTAGCTCATCCCGTGCACTTTGTTGCCTGTTAAAAATTCCAGCTCTATATGAGACTCGATGATGATAAAGCGAGCAGTTTGTAATGCCTACCTGCCGTGGATTAAGGACCTCACTCGAAGAGTACTTTATATAAATATGTTTTATTTTTATTTTGATTGTGGACACGCCGGTGGAGCCTCTTTAAGTACAACTCAGCCACCTTGGTAGACAATGTACGAGAATTCAATTGTATGCATGCTTATACACCTGATCTGCCCGATGAACTAATACAGGCAACCAATAAAGTATAAACCAAAAAAATACCAATTTATACTAAATATATTTATATTTCTCCTATAACCAAAAGCAACCGTATACAAACAAATATTTTCTTCGTAGGTAAATCTTAAAATCCCTGTTTGAGCAACTCCCCGGGTCGGACATATCGGGTCCAATTGTGAATCTAAACCATCCAGTGCGTCACTCAAACGCATACAAGAAAATCATTAAAATCGGTCCAGCCGTATAGGAGGAGTTCAGTGACATACACACTTACAGTAGAACTATATATATAAAGATAGTATTTTAATATTATACGTTTGTTTTTTCAGTTAAGTATTTTGTTAGAGTTTTTTTTTAGCAGGTATAATTGACAGGAGGTACAGTTTTCTAGAGATATTCTTTCCGAAGATATTTTGACCAATAACCGAATCCTTAGGTTTGATCGAATTGTACGCCACACAGTAAGTCTTGCATACTTTTACATATAAAGCCATGTAGGTGTATTCATTACTACTATTGTGTATATAACTGCCGGTTGGTTATTATTTTGACTTTAGCATCTTACTCATTATCAACTTGTTAAAAAATACACACATTGTTGATGTGTGATTTATTTATATAATACTCTGCATAAGAATCATTATTTACCGAGAAGTAAAAATGTTATACGATTGCATCTTAAGTTTTATCTACAATAGGTTATAACGCCGTTACTGATAATTTGTTCACGTCATGTAAAACGCACATGATGATCGATATTCGATGATTATTATTTTAGTATACTTATATAATGTGTTACCAATGGAATGTTTGATTATTGCGATATTTTTTCTGAGATGTATTTCAAGTGGCATACATTCACAATACTATTTCATCTATTCTTATGAAAAATATAGTTGTCGTAACAAACGCATTTCCACGTTTATAAATCTATACACGTGCAATTTAGTGTGCATCAAATAAATTATTTATTATAAGACATTTCACTTTTATAGTAAGTATGGTTAATGTTAATTTAACAGGCCAAGAATCACATGAAAAACTATTTTAATCAAATTCAATCAGTTAGATATAAATCAAATTAATTGTTGCAAATATTTTTTACCTAGATTAATTTAAGAATCGATTTATGTGCACAAATTAAACAACCAAATTAATTTATCACACATAGATATGTTATTAGAGCACATGAACCGAATTATTAGGCATTACATAATTTTATACAATGCACTGCCAATAAGTTATCATAAACATTCGTCGTACTTGTTAAAATAAATCATATGATTTGATTAAATTCGAAACCTAGTACCTGCGAAACAGTAAGGTACATAAAATTATTTATACTTGTTTTTTTAGTTATCTAATTACCTATATGATTATATGCTTATTAAGATTAACTATTTCAAATTAGGCTTCAGTATTATCTTATTTTATGATAAAAACACAACAAATTAATATGGTTCGTAACTACCTACCTACAAACTAAATCAGTAAGTTCTTAACACAATATTGACATTTGATGAAAGTCATTGATTTTTAATTTGTCTAACTTTTTATCCGTCCTTACAAGAAAATTTACTTCCAAATTCCTTGTTTAGGATACATTTCAAACAAAAATAATTTATTTACATTTACCGGGTAAATTCAAAAAATAAATATTGATGAATAACTAGTTACCAGTAATATGCACTTGAGTATTTAAATTGTAACTTATTACCTGTGAAATAGCCCGGTTGTGATTTTTAGTCACTGAAGTATTTTTCCGATTACGGATCATGAAGACGTGTAACGAGTGTACTCACTGCTGCAACTACTTTAACATACTGTATTGTACGATCGAATAAAATCATATTTTATATTAATATAAATTACTTGGACCTATTTGTTCGGTTGTTTTCCCACCACACTCGCCGAATAAAATTTCGAACAGATAAAACCATTCCATGTATATGAGATGTCAAAAAACATTTTGTTTAGTCATACAGTCGTATGCAATCAATGTTGAATAGTATTGTTATCACCTCCAACGATAATTAGGAATAATTATAATCAAATGATAAAATAACCTTGTATTAACATTTATTTAAAAATAATTGGACAACACAGTAAAAACAGTAATTAAAATATATTATACTATTTATAATTTATGATATTTGTATATGGACTAGTATAGTACCTACCTACATATAACATATTTTATGATTTTAACATTTAGCCAATTTAACATAATAAAAATTATGTTATTCTTAGTTTTTTACCCAATAAACTACAATAACTTACAAATTGAGTATTATTATTCTTACATTACCAAAATAATGATAGTTATGTTAAGGTGATAACAAAAATTATGAGCATGATTATTTTAATAGTTTACAAATGGCAAGGTAAAAAGTTTAAAATGGTTATTACCTACTGTTTTATTATTAATTTCATGAAACAAGATGCAAAACAATATTTTTTTCGGAACAATATGGTTATTAGTAAAGATAATAATTATTATAAAATAAATTAAAGATTTTGAAATTAGTTCAACCAATACTTGGCCAATAGTGACTTTTTATATAATATTATAGACGTATTTAATATGGGTAACTAAAAACTTGGACAAAATACATTCCTAGGTCCTAGTCACTTAGGGACAATACATCATCGTAGGGTTCTAGTCTTTTAAATATTAAAGCAATTTTATTAAATCATTGAATTTGGAAAACTATTATTAAGATTACTTAAGTAGGTATTACCTAAGATTAGGTTAGACCTGGGCTTATCAAGGGAGTTTGGTATAGGCAATTTCAATGTACCTAATGTTGAGAAAAAAAACAACATAAATTAAATACTAAGATTAAAAGTAACTCATAAATGGTTTAAAATGAAAAAATCGTGAAGTCAAACAGGTTTAACCGTGTTAACATTGATACAAAACCAAACTGTTTCCACAAAACTAGGAGAAATCGGAATATCTTATTTTGTTTTTATTTTCTTGATGTCACTTATACACAAAAAGAGTTATTTTTATTTTGATAATTTTAAAATTTGAACAACATGGCTATTAAACTTTTTGATAATATAGATTTAGGTCATAGGATATAGATCAGGTGGTAACATTTTTTTAAGCTTGTATGAAAAATATTATGATGCTTACATTTAAAATTAAAATATTATACATGTATTTAGGTATTAGATGGTATATGTTATTAAAAATTCGTTTATAAATAAAACAAAATATTTTGTGGTTTAATTAATATTTTATTTAAATGATTGAAATTATTATTGTATAGTCATTTTATTGTACATAATATATAATAAAAAATATTTTTATCTCGACTCTCCACAATAGCTGTATAAATTAACAGTTTAATAATTATCATATAAAACACTAATCAATGAATAATTATAACTATCAATTTAACTTAAGATAAAATGTAAAATAATATAACAGTCGTACAATTAATTAAAAATTAAAAAAAATACATACAAATTAATTTAGTTCTTACTTTAATAAAATAACTCTAATTGCATGATTCACTGTTTGTACATTAGTCGGATATATATCCTGAGTTTTCATAATTATTTTTTTCTGACGTCTCGTATAGTTTAGGAATTTTGATTGTATCGTTTGTCAGTTCAGAATTGTTCTGTATTTTTTCAGATTTTTTATTTTCTATTTCACGCGCCTCTCGTTCTTTATTTCCTTTATATATCCACCTAAAACGAAAAAAATTATAAGTTATGAAGTATTAATTTACCATTTGTATTTTGATATGACATAACACAATGGTAAGTAATTCATTATATATGCATTTCATAATATGTGGGTACCTATTTTTCATTGTTTTAAACTATAATTTGTCAGTTAGAATTTAAAAATTAGAATATTGTTTGAATGAAGCCGTTTAAAAAAAATGGCTGTACAGTAGATGTGGAGTGTGTGACTTTAATGGTTGTGTTCAATTTGAATTCAATGATAAATCATTGCATATGAAAAAGATTCTGAGCAAAGACTCAAAGGTCGGTTGGCTTAATAATATGTTACCTACTAAGTATATTCTATGATATTATTGCTATTAAAGTAATTTATCTTACAATATTAGTAATACAGTAGGTTAAATACATTTTTGCCAAAAACATTGCTTTTTAAAATGTCATTGCGTGTATACAATTTAATAATATACTTTATAAGTTTCAAGTACCCAAGAATGATATTTGTAAATTACAACTAAATAAATAATATCATTATTCTTTGTCCAAAATTGGACTCATTTTCTATGAAAAAAATTTTATATATACATTTTTTTGGATTTATTGGTTCCATCAACTACTGTAACTAGGTACTTACAAGTTACCAAACCTAAGAATTAAATTTTCAAGTATTTTGATGGCTCCAATATTTTTTTTGGCTACCAATAAAAAAGCTTAAAAATAATTTTGGAATTTCTAATTCAACTATTTTATAATATTTAATCAATTATAAATTTCTTTAACATCCCAAAATATAAGTACATTTTATAGTTGTTGCTTTGTCGGCTTTAATACTTACAAAAATATAAAAACCGCTGGTATAGTTAATCCTCCACCGAGGAGGAAGTAAGCTCCTGGGAACGTTTTCATTGTTGCTTTGTAAAATGCACTGTACATTGGTACATATATCATTGGAACAAAAGCCTCAAAAACTCCTACTACAGCACTTACTTGACCTAAACTAATAAATTATTATCATAATTAGTTTAAAATTATATTAAACCTAATAGTTTAAAAATTACCAAGTTCGTCTGGAGTGACAAGTTTAGTGAATATAGATCTAGTTGCAATAGAACCAGCACCATGAATAATTTCCACAACTGGGCCTAAAGAAATTAAATTATTTTGCATATTCAAATTTCAAAAAATTTATGATTATAAATAATGTACTTACCCAAATAAAATATGTATGTATTGGGTGCAAACGCGAAAACAAAACTACCAATAACTTTACTGATACATGCCATTGTAGCGATCAATGCGTCATCCATTTTCAATTTGTGACTGAAAACCCATAACGAAATTGATGTCCCTGAAATAAATGTTGGATAATGTATTTTATATTAAATTTATATTTGAAATTTACTTTTAGCAATAGTTAGTTACTTACCAATAAAGCCAGTTACCATCGTAAATGTGGAAAACATACTGTAATCGACTTCGTCCCAGTTAAATCGTATTCTTGTCGACAAGTACATAACTGACATTTCACCTAAAATGTGTGATTATTATAGTATTTTTAGATATAATAAAATGTATGATATGTCTCATATAATGTAACATATTACATAAACGTTCAAATATAGTTTACTAACCTGTCATGGGACCCATAATTATCATAAGAACTACCATCATCATCAAAATCCGGAGCCTTCTGTTGTCATTACCTTTTTTGAAAGTCACACCAAATGCATTTTTGATGTGTATCAAATCAAAAAATTCTTTGACATTTGTCGAGAATGACGGATTTTTAACTAATTTATTGTTTTCACAAACGGCATGTGTTTCATTGCTTTTTATGTCTTTAAGATAAAAAAATCCATAAAGTATACCCAAGAAGTATAAAGTAGAACATATTGAATATATTCCGTAAAAACCTAGCTTTTGGTACAGAATACCAGACAAAGCTATACCGAAAGATATCCCTATGGTTAAAGATAGGTTTAGCACTCCTATCCTAAGAGTTCTCATTTTCACCTGAAACAATAATTTCAATATATTACGTGTAGGTATTTATTTGGAATCAGACGAGTATTGAAAAATATCAAAAACTGTGTACCAACCGTGGTTACGTCCGAAATGTACGTGAACACACCCATGAACATGATCATCCAACCACCCGTTAGTGACCCGGGCACGGATTCGACCAGCCCGGCGATTTCCATTGGTAGTTCGTAAAAATAGAATACACAAACCAACAGACCTAGGACCCGCACGAGTTCCCCAAAAATGGGCAACAACAGGACCGGTTTCCTCTTGCGGGTCCTGTCACTCCAGGATCCGATGAAAATTACGAATATACACGGTATGGTGTGCTGTATAACCGACTGCCACATTGTCATGTCGGTGACCAGCTCCTGGACTTTTGCCTCCTGGTCAAGTGTATAGTTGGACTTATTGCGTTGTTCCAACGCAGTGCAAATTGCGTCGCTCATGTTTAAATTGACCCTGCATGATTTCTGTAAGTTCAGATTTTGCGTGGTGAGGTTGCCGAGTACACTTGACACGATGAAAAATGCGAGCAAAGGCTCCACCGTAATGTTGTTAATCATGTATTTGAATTTCGAGCTGAAATTCAATTTTTGCCATTTTTCGTGCTCCGCGTCCACTTCTTCGGCCATGTTGGTATCGTCGTTTGTAGATTTCTTAGAGAGCTTCATTATTGTTTTGTTTTTATTTTACCTCATTTCAGAACGAACATTATTTAATACCTATAAAATAAAATTCACCATAGTATCAAACATAATAATTTTTATCATACTACAAAATTATCTTAAAAAAAGCGGGTAATGGATGTCGCTCTGCTGTACATTAGGTGTCTAGGAGGTCACTGTAATGGATGGTATTAAATTTGAATTCAATGATATCATATCATTGCATACCGAAAAAAATTCTGAGCGGAGACGGTATATCAGTCTAGGATATTTTATATTGTTATTACTTATTATTAATATAATAATATGGTAACCGGTAAGTTCAATTAATATTATTCTTAAATTATCAGTGATGCTGGAAAAATGCTTACACAAATATTCAGTGAAAATGTCATGTATCTAGGGTCATTTTTGTTAGAGTTACACTCAAAACCAAAATTTGTCTATTCTGTGTTTGACTTAGACTAGAAGTCGGTAATAAATCAATGTTGAAAGTTAATCATAAATTGTTTAAAATGTTGAATGATAATGATGTTTCAACTGAAATTTATGTAAAACTAGTAAGTCTTATTTCTTATCAAACCATCAAACATATTGCATAGAATCACAACTTAGAATTTGTATTTATCATCAGTTCTTGAGCAATTCAAATTTGAAACTATTTTAATAAACCCACAAGCCTCATACTAAGATCTAGGAATAAACTACAATGCTCAGGCATGTTTATACAATTTGTTGACTTATTGTTATTTTAAGATTTAAAACAATGCACCACTATTATCTCAGATTTTAACATAGAGTCTGTATCTTGCCCAAATTTCCATTTAAAAGTTAGACTTATAACAATTGAATATGTATATATCAAGTGTATAAAAGTGAATATCAGCTTTATAAGTTCAAGGATTTTATGTATTCTCGCAGTTCTAAAAATAAGCTATTACGTAAAAGCCGTAGCCATACCTATTGAACAATAAGTAATAATGCTGTCTATAATATATTTTAACTATCTGATAAAAATGTAGGAGGTAGTAGGCACTACTTAATACTAATAATGTTTAAAATGATAATAAAGTAGGTATCGTACTTACTAATAGTTAAACAGTAATTGCGCAATTGAAAAAAATAATAGTACAAATTATAATAATGATATCAGAATACAATTGTATAAGCTTTATTTTACAAGTAAAAATAATGATTATGTATAATATTATATAATTAAGCATGCAGTACACGTTTATTGTAACTTAAAATTTTGAGTGAAGCTGTAAATTTACTAGTCTAATAATATTTTTAAAACATGGTATGACTTATGCGTATATTTTAATTACATAGGTATTATACGTTTCTTGAAACAATTATATTAGTAAAAAAAATATAAATGATGGTCGGTGTGTGTGCATGTGTGTTTTTTTAAAGTGTTGTCACGTACCTAATATAACATTCTTTCATATGATTGTGTACTATACACTAAGATGAAGGTAAAAAATACATTTCCACTAAATGTGAAAAATCGAATGCACTACAAATAAGTTATCAATACTATAAATCCTCACCGTTTATAATACATAAAAAAAAACTAGAAAACTCTATTTGATAAACCATGATGTTTATGTTAATAATACTGTATTGATTAATTAACACATAATAATAATTGTAATTACATAACAGATTATACTATTGTACATTTTTACTTACTGAAAATTACCACATTAAATTGATGTATGAATTAAAGAAAATTAACTATTATGGAATAGGTATTAAAATCTAACAGGTAAACAATTGTTTGTTTATTAATAAAACTATTTTAACATTGTTATTATCTACGTCACACGTAAAAATGAATGTTGTTATTGTATTACATAATTCAAATAACTATGATCAATGCTTATAATATATTAATATTCATGAGCATCGTAAGATAAACTATACATTTCAATTATTTTAACAGTTAACACTCGTTTCATACAATTGCCAACAAAGGCGCAATATTCCCGCAAAACGTTTACGGGTTCAGAATATCAAATTATTCTGATCGCAGTAGGTTGCAAATGGGTCACTGTAATGGATGTTATTAGATTTGAATTCTATGATATAAAATCATTGTATAGGTACGAAGAACGATTCTGAGCGAAGATGAATTTAGTTAAGGTATTTGATGATGTTATTGGGATTAAAGTAATTTATTTTACTTTTAAGCATTAGTAGGTACTCGAGTAGGTTTACTGTCAATAAAATTGCATTCGAAAAGTTATTGTGTATATAAAATATAGTAATATACTCTAAAAATTTCTAGTAGGTACCCCGAATAATATATTTTTAAATCACAAAAAAAGAGCTTGCATAAAATGCAAGAGCTCGATAAAATATTTTGAACCAATTTTTGGTAGTTTTTCTAACTCTTTGATAAATTATTGAAAAAATTGAAAAATTACAACTTCATTAAAAGTCTTATAGGTTCACTTGATTTAGCTATTCCAAATCATATAGATACATAGCTCAATAAACCCCTCTCTTCATAATTAACTAAAACTACTTGTTTTTACAATCCCAAAAACCCCGTAAAATGAAAGTATAGTAAAACATCGATACTTTATTTTTTTCCCGATCCGAATCTACAACTATACGTGACTTACCATAATATGATTAAATAATGTAATAAATACTGTGAAAGGTTTGAGTGAGATTAAAAGTTATAATTTTTTTATTTTCTATTAGGTACTCACATAAGGAAATATAGACTTAGTAGTTATTTAAATCTCTTAACCTTATCATTACCTATATAATAAAATATATATCACACGTCACACAATATATTGCCTTATATAATAAGAAGTCATGAAGTAATTTCATATCGCAGATAAATTTACTTGTACTGTTAACATAGGTATGTTTTTTGGGCTAGGTACACTTATTTTTCTAACCGTTACACTTTGTTGACATAGCAGCGAAAATCAACAATAAAAAAAAATTTAATTCCTAATAAAATTCAGCATGCTATTAGATATTTTTTCGCTGCACTAAATACCAAAAAACATACCTATAATTCTTCTATTTTCCTGGAAAAAGAAAAATCTATAGTTGCATGCTACTTATAATATTTATGAACCATTTTTTTTTTAACATATCACTGGGGGTGCTGTTTTTTAATGTGGAATTTTATTTATAATCAGTATCTAGAGGTAATACCGTCGCTTAAAATATTGTTGAAACTAGGTGGGTACTTAAGAGATGTCTCCAGGATAACAACAATTGTCAAATTGCAGTTTTTGTAATTGAATAAAATATTTATGTCACAAGTTATAAATAACAAATGGGGTTCATTTATTTCGTTTGTATTGAACCGGAAATAGATAGTTTGAGGAGTAGTAAAGATATATAAATCATATTTGAATATAATTTTTAACGGTAAATCATAAGTATTGGCAGTTTAATATTATTACTATAAATAAGTAAAATTATAACAATAATATTTAATGTACTTTTTGCTGATATTAATAAAAAATAGATTTCAAACAAATAATGCCAAATAGTAACAAATGGTTGATTGTACTAATTTATTTGATCCAAACAAATAATTACACAAACAGAACATTATATAGTTTGATGGCTGATTATTAAATAAATAATTATACCATTATAAGAGAAAACACGCATTATCTATACAGTAGATATACTATATAGCAATGAACAGTCAACGATATGTTTTTATTTAATATTTATAAATTATGTGATTCGCAAGCCTCAACTGAATCGAATCCAGTGACAATTCTCAAGCTCAAAAATGCTTCAAAATATTTTGGTATTAAAATACGATTCATTAGGAAATATTACAATAGTACTTGGTGCAGAGACAGGTGATACAGAACGTAGTTTTTTAAACGGTATTAAGCACCTATTCACCAATAGGTTAAGAATATACAGTACGTATAAAGTATGATAATATATGATGACATAAAATTAAAATAAACATTTTTAAGACTGTTTATTTGATCTCATTTAAAGATGAATTAAATAAAGGTTGATTAGATATCAAAATTATTAATGATAAGCAAAAACAATTTTTTTTTAACGTTTCCAAAATAATTTGTAGGCAAAAAAAAGGTGTCTTAAAAATTGTATTTAGCATGTTTAATTCAAAAATAATTTCAAATTTATAAAATTATTAATTTTAATTTTTAAATGGTCCATGAAATGTCGTTTCAAAAAATGTTTCTAAATTAAAATTATTTTAAAAAAATCCATCCAAAAACGTTAATACTTTTAAAAGAATTAAAAATTTATAAAGTTCATGAAAAAAGAAAGAACTCGTGAACATATATTTTATAGTATTTAAAATTAATTTAAATATTTAATATTAAAATTTCATATACTATAAGTTGCCCCCCGTTGGTATAAAATACTAAGTATTCTCGTATTATGATTTCTACGAAAATTACACAAACATGTATGCATTTATGCATTTATATGTATGTAGACTTCTAAATATAAAACAGGCAATAGTGAAATTGAGTATTTAGAATGGTTATCTAGAATGGTTTAATATGGTTATATCATTATATGCTTCGAATCAAATTGTTATCAATTATTTTGAATTAACCTATAATGAAATGCGAATTTATTACACTTGCAGCTCTGAACGTACCTAACCGTTATTTTTTTTTTAACGCCTCCTTTTCTTTAGGAATTTTAATGTTACACACAACGTATTATATGATTTAACATACCTAGTAATTATTAATATAATCACGAATTACTTTTCTTGTTTTTACGTTTCTAAATAAGGCAACGTTTCAATTACAATTTTTTACACCTTAAAAATTGTATAGTGCCTAATTATTTCAAAGATGAAAAACATAATATAACATAATATTTCTCGATAAGATACCAAAATATTGCATTTTGATACAACAAACCTTAACCGAAATTCGTTGTATTTTTTGTGAAGTATAAATTCTTTGGAACGTGTATATCTATGTATTTATTGTTGTATTAAAAAGTGTATTTATTTTCTGTATGGTGGCACACACTTTAACTAAACTACAATATTTCCTTAAGATAATGCATACCTTGATTTCATCTATTAAATTTAATTTATGCAGAATTAAAAATAATATATAATCAATATTTACTTGCTAATAATATCAATATGCAAAATAATAAAAAACAATATTAATGGTAAAATGTATTTATTGTGTAAATTATGATTAGATTCAGCCACTGAAAAAATATTTTTACAAAATTCAAAATCAATTTACCTGTTTTTCTTTGAAAATATTATGTTGCATTTAAAATTTTAAACTACATTCACTGTAATAGGTTGTATTTATTTTATTTTTATATGAACATTTTTTTTTAACATGATTTTTAGTAGATTTTTATTAAATTATTTAATTTCAAATTAGAAATAGAATGATAGGAGTACACTCTAAAAATTAGTAAAGGAATATTTCAATTAAATTATCTAATACTAACTGCGACTGATATCAACACTATACTAAATTGCACAGTTTAAAAATTATTATAATATTATACTATATCAGCTTATGAGACCTAATTAGTCTACAATCCAACTAATAATTTTACAGATTACATTATATAAATATATATATGTGCCGGTTCTATGAAATCATTTTAATCTTTATTTACTATACCTAATCGAATAATTTCATGTTTTAAATATTTGAATTTGTTTATGGATTTGGTTATATAATATTATATTGTTTACGTCCAGTCATTAAGATTAACGATACTGCAGTGTTATGATATAACAATGTTTGTTTATATTACAATGTTTATGTCAAGTTAAGCATTTTTCAAAATGTTCAATACCTACGATTCTATCATAATGCACAAGTATTAATTAAGTATCTAGTTGTTTCAAAAATATTTGCCTCGTAAGTTTATATTACTTATATGCTATAGTTACCATACTCAAATCAAAATAATGACTGAATAATATTATTATTTTACATTTTTTTCGGCTTTAAAATAATATGATATGACTATCAACAAATATATGTTGTATTGGTGATACTTTCATAATATCAAACAATTTAGCGAACAACATATTTCATTTTGTTTTTAATTATTTTGTATTTATCAAAAAGTAATAGTATTGTACACTGTTAATGTAAATAAACATAAGAAATATAAAATTTAATTTTCTATAACAGCTTTAAAATCAATAAAAAATTAGTATTGACGTTTACATATATTTTTTTCATGGGTATATATTTTCGAAGTATATCTTAGATTTGAAGTGAACAAATAAAATACTCTCCGTTCTTCGCATAAAACATTCACTAAGCGCAATCGATAATATAAATAACAAATAATTTGAATATATTATGTTAGGTTGTATATATTTTAATAGTTAACAATTAACAGTAGCCCCAGATCTCAGTAGTTACAGTTATTAAATTAAGAAAGAACTAAAGTGATAGTACAAATGTTATTTATTAAATCCATCGAAATACCAATAGCCAACGCTCAGTACGCATTGATAAATAACGAAGCTATTTAAATTTAAAAAATGTACTTATAATGTGATTACAATATAAATAACATGAATAAATTATAATCATCAATGTAAGAAGACTTAATTTGTTTTTATTATATCTTGTTATGCTCAATGTACCTACCTATGTAGTAATGATGTAATTTATTAATAATAAATATTAAATTCAAATTCAGAAAATTATTGGACTAAGAATAACAATCGTTTTTTTTTGTTGTTGTAATATAACTATAGAAGCCATCCCAACATAATTTGTTTTATTATAAACAGTGAGTCATAGTTAATTTTTAAAGGTCACATACCTACGTAAAATAAGTTCAATTATTTTCTTTATATCATAAGAAACATACCGCTATATTGTTTTCTCGTTTATCATTTATTTTAAACAGATTTTGTTGCGTTGTAAAATAAATATTATCTATAATAATTAGGTATTAAATAAATTCTATCTAATTGCATACGTATACATATTATAGCAGGTGAGTAATTACATAGATTGGTTATGGATAGAAAAGAAGAGAAGATGTTGGGAATATTACGCCATAAAACGAAGATTTATACAGTAATAACAATTTATTATCCACTGATTATAAATTATGATGCTTATTGGTCAACTATAATGTAATATATGCACGTTTACGTTATAAACAGGATATGTTGACAAAAAATGTAGACGATACCTTAGAGAGTACGAAAATTCTTACTAAACGTTGGGAAAACATATTGTCCGAGTATAATGACGCGTACTTGCATAGTCAAATTTTGGCAAGTCATAAACCTACCACGAATTATTACTCATAAAAGTGGTTTGCAACTAAATAATAAATTAAGTAAAAAAAGACTAATCTGTGAATGTATTTTTGGCACTCAAAAAACATTGAAAACAACTTTACATATTATTATTTAGTATATTTTTTATTTTATACCTATTGGTATTGAAACAAAATGTTGAACATTTTAATATTAATTTCAGTTTTACATTTTTTAGTCCTGCCAAAGATCTTTAACTATGCAAATGGAATTTAAAGATAAAATAATAGAGAAATTACAAAACGAGTTGGACGAATGCATAGAATATCGTTGTAGAACTGGTCAAAGAAATTTGGAATTGGTCAGTACTACATTAGGTAATTAAATTTATATCAGCTATACAATAAAGTAAAACATAAGTGTCTGTCTATGTGTCTGGACTAATTTTCATCGAAACAGCTGAATCGATTTTAACGAAATTTTTACAGGTAAGTAGAGGACTTAAAAATATTGAACTAGGCTTTTTTCTACCTCATTTTAAAACTTAAAGTGGTCCACACGTGCGTTTTGATCTTAAAAGACGAAAATTATTTTTATAATAATAAAAATGTAGTACAGCTTGCTGCCTAGATATAGACATATAATTCTAGAAAATATCAGCTGAACAATACAATTATAATAATTGTTTTTAAATCAAAACATAAGACCATTTTTTTTTCACTGATGAATCGTAAAGATAAATATTATGGTTAGAAAGAATAGGGAGAATGGATGTTAAAGTGAATGGTTAATGTTAGTGTTTACCTGATTGAAAGCGGGATACTAAAATATGTGTTCAAATTCAAAACCATAGATATAATCTTCGGAGTGCCGTAAAAAATTGAAAGTTAAAAAAAAAAATGGTATAAGGTTCCTTATAAGCTGTCATCATACAACTACTTAAAATATCGAGTACGCTATTACAATTTTTTATAGTTATTTGAACTTTTTATTTTTTCATAAAATTAGATATTCAAACGTAAAATAAGAGTTTGTATCAAATGATTTTAGTTCTTTTGCTGTGTTTAAAAAAAAATACTAAACACAGACGCTTTAAACGTTCCACATTTACTTATATTCATTTTTTATGCATAGTGAAATTTCTCTGTATTGACTTATGTTATAGTATGCGATATTTCTGTCAAAAATTAGTGTAATCTTCTGAATGGAGAAAATACTAATAAATAATAATAATGTAACATAAACTATTGTTAGAAATAAATGTTGATCTTCTAAGAGCAGGAACTGTTTTTAGTAAATGTGCCCATTATTGAATGAAGAACAAAATTAATAATTAATGTTTTGTAAATAAGCCCAAACAAATAAGACGATTTCCTTAGGGTCTTATGAGTGCTTAATAGTTAATAGCCATTTATTGACTAATATCACACATTTAATTTGTTGTTGTGGTTTTACTTATCATGGTGATAAACTTTATGTAGTGCGGAGTCGCCCCATCAACATATAATTACATACCATATAAATAGATAGACGTTACACAATAATGATCTATTAATTGTTACATGAAAGATGCATTTAAAAATGAAATTGAAGATATACATCACCAGTATCAGGCTGAATTAGAATTAGCACTACCTGTTGACTTGGCAGAACTAGAGGTCAGGACAAACGAGAACGATACTTATTGGAAGATGCTAAAATATGATAGTAAAGTGGTGCAAATGGAGATAGATAAATGGAAATCTAACATTCAAAATAAACACATTGAAAATATGGACATTGAACGTGGAAGGGTAGGTACAAAAAAATGTATTTAACTTCAATTTGTACATTTTACACTGAAAATATGATACCTATAACAAACAAGTCAAAGTAAATATTTACACAATTTGTATTCAAATTAATTTTAAAAGCTTAAACATTTAATTTGTTACATTTTAGTGACAATGACTCTGTAATTATTAAAAATATACATTTGATAATTCTTCAAGTAGTATAAAAACATTATGAATCTGTACAATTGATCAACACGATACCGTTAGTTGGGGTGACTTTGATAATACAATTTTTAAAATTTTTAAAATTGATCGATATGATAAATGTTAGTTAGCTGTTGTACGTTTCGTTACTGATAGTTAAACAAATTAAACAAAACTGATCACCATACATTTCCAGTAACGGTAACCAATAATGAATATTATATTGTTGTACAAATAACTGGGTTGATTATTAACTATACAAGTAGATAACTACTTGTATTATGCGTAACATTATATTCATCAGCGATGTCACTATACCTATATATGGCGATATGGATGAGGTGTTATAAAATATTTTATATTGTATAGAGTACAGTATCATATTCGATGAAAATATAAAATAAATAAATAGCATAAAAATGAAATACATAATAAATAGACGCTTTTTACCGACATTTACAGCCGACACTTACTGCCAGGTTACATAAAAAATCACTGAAAATTCAAAGAATCAGTAGTGAGCCCCTTAAACATGATTTAGTGTCTATGATAATTGTTTCATTAAATGAGTAAATTTTTCATTCAAACTGACACTTGTTATATAAATATATAATAGAATCGTCAGATGTACAACTCGGATTAGACATCCGATGAGTTTGATGAAATCGTATTGAAAATTGGTGTTATTATAAGATTTAAGATTTTCATCGATTGTTATAGTATTTCATTGTTTAATTTTTTTGTTTTTCATTTTGTAAGTACTAATAAGTATTTACTAAGTATCGCGTCTATTATTTCTAAATTTTGTCTCAGTCATTACGCCCTTTGCTCGAAATTAATAACTAATCTTTTAATGTAGTTCGAAACAATTATGAATAAATTTTGTTGGAGGGACTACATAATGCATTACACGAATATGAAGGATGTATACACTTCTACTTTGGATGATTATAAGAAACAAACTCAATATACGGCAAAAGAATACTCTAAGTTTAAATCAGTGAACGAACAATTATTAAGTACAACAAAAAAATTAAAAATTCGAATTAAAGATTTATTAGTGAGTTTAGACTTCGGGTTTACAGTAACGTACATGTTTTTACTGTGATATTAATAATACAATTATTTATTAGAATAAAATAAGTGCCTTGGAAAAAGAAATGGTCAAACCTAAATTATTGAAGGAATTAAATATATTAATACAAAAAAGGGATGAAGTTCAAAAGGGTTTGAAAAATTTTAGAATTAAGGTCGCAAATAATTCTAAGCTTGGCCACAGACAAAAGTCACTACTTTGCCAATCGACCAAACAAATAAATAGCGTATAAAGTAATTCATATTTTATAATGTAAATATTATTAATTCATTTACATTAAAATACAGAATTTAAAAATTAAATTGAAGAGGGGGGAAGACATAATGAAATGTATTCACAAATGTCAAGAATTGGAAACATCCGAAGACAAAGCTCATATTATTCCAATGTTATATGCATATGAAGATATTGACGAGGTAGTTAAATTTATCTAATTAAACAGGAATTTATACAAAAAAGCTGTTTCGTGACGAGTGTGAATCAAATACAATGTACAAAAAACATATTTATAGCATTAGGCAATAGAATAGGCTTACAAAACAAGATCTATGGAATATATTATGTAAATCATGCACTATTAATAACTATACTACTGTAGTAGAGTTCATGATTTAAATCCAAACCATTGGTGGTATTATAGGTATAAATCGGCTTATGTATAAAAAAACTAATGGTGTTTACAGTGCTGCGTGAAAACTATTTCTTTTTCAAACACCGAACTGAGCAAAGAACGGGCTTAAAATAATGTATATTTTTCAGAAATCTCTACAATTGCAGTATAAAATATAAATTAATATAAGTTAATTTATATTTAATTATATTTCAAAAATCAAAAATGGTTACAACATTTCTAACTAAATTATTTGTTACGACTTACGAGTGTTAAGTTAGACAAGTAGATATTTACTGAACTAGGAAATAGGTATATGAGGCAAGTCTGATTTATCATTTTTTTTGTAATTAGATCGTCAGAAGTTTCTCCATTTTAATATTATAGTATATACACTTTTGACTAAAATAATTTTTAAGAACTTAATTTTCGTTTCAATAGCTTATCTTGTGTTCTCGCGCGTCTTGGCCCTATCTAATCGTGCAAAAAGTCAATTTTCTGATCCATCATTTAATAATTAATAATTGTACACGAAAACAAGGTATTTCACAGTATTGAATAGTAGTTATCAAAATAAAATTAATTGTTGTAAAATATTCTGACACACTTATAGCCGGAAATTTTATACGCAGAGGTATTTGTAAGTATACTAATTTATTAAGATTAAATGTAAAAAATGGACATTTATCAGTTGTGACTAAAACACAATTTGTATTTTAGGGTCAGTATACCAATTTATTGCGATGATTATATTTTAGGTCAGTACACCAATTTCGCAGCTTATATTTTGGGCGTATATTAAATATGTATATAATATATATATATATTAGAAATACTAGATAGGTTATAAATGTGCTAACTATTATTGACATTCACTATGTGAAATTGAAAAAATTTTCGAACAAATTTTATATTTATATATTATGGCATGGTAGGAGCTAAAATTGTCCATGCGTTAAACTAAAAATAGTTACAGATGAACCAAACTAATTAGAAATGTATCATTTTATGTAGCCTGATAATCAATCAATAATGCAAGAGATATTGTTCAATATTCAGAACCGTGTGTCAGCTGTAAAGATCGAATGTAAAATTATTGACGAAAAGAACGAAAAATTACAACGTGAAAATAACGATTTACTTGAAAAAATACGTAACTTTGTAAATCAATCAGGAAATGGAAACCATAATAGATAATTCCTTTAAGATTATAACGATATCTCTCTTTAAAACATGTTTTCATACATTTAATTTATTTATCAATATGTATTGACTATAAAATATGTACGAATGAGTGCAACAAAATATGAAAAATATGGCATTATCGAGTGAAAAAAAAATAATATATACTATCCCATTGATGACGGAACAGGTGAAAATGCATAGTTGTGGTTTAAGCCGAAGTCTATCAGCCACGTTGCCTGTTATTAACTTTAATTATATTGGTTAGATTACTAACCTAACCTAACGTAACCTAGAATCGGCGCTGAACGTGAGCGAAATCTTTGAGATCGAAAAAAAGAAAAAGCACTCGAAAACCGATGGAATATTATTACCATTATCACCTTCATCTTTAACTACGGAAAGACGTTTCACTTCCCACACGAGTACTCTACCACACACTTTTTTTTTATTGATATCAAAAGTTTACTTATTATCTACACATAGAACTGCACAAGTAATAAGTAAATTTGATGTACAATACTATAATATTAAATCTGTTAAAATTATAAAGATTTATTCCAGGCAAAAAAAAGAAAAAGTCACCCATTATTAGAATACCAGTGGTAAATAAGTTACAGGTATATTAAATACTTCCGGTAACTGTACTTCGAAATATAATTTAGATATTTTATAATAAAGCTATAGTACTACATGTAACTGACCAAATCGTTGATATATTGTTAACGACGTTTTATTTTTTTATTGAAGACTATGGAAGAATTAACAAATAATACTTATTAATTTTTTTCTTTAATTTTCATATAGGAAAAAAATTAATTAATTTAAAATAATAACTCTTAAATTCACCTTATTGAATATTGTTTCTTATTGCAAAACTATCTATTATAGTGGTTTTAGGCAAAACCATCAACTCATCTTTAACTATACCTAGTTAATATCCACTTTTGTACTAATATGTTAACATTTAAAACTAAAATCGGCCTTTAGATTCCACACCATAATAATATTTTATTTAATATATTCGAATATAAAATAATATTATATTAATACGGGCAAGTGCTAAGTATATTCCATCACAATATGTTATTTGCAATATTGTACTTAGGGAATTAAAAGGCTTCGCAACACATTTAGTTTTACATTAGTAAAATGTAGTCTTTGACTTGTGTTATGGCTATTTGATATGTCAAAGTTTAACATATTGAAGTAGGTATCTATTTATCTACTATACATCCACCGCAACCATTGTACACAACCAATAACCATTGTAATTTAGTCTAAATTCCTTTGCCAATATGCACATGCATTTATAGTGTAATTATTGACAAAAGCTAATTAACGGGTCCATGTACTAACGGCTCTTTGAAATTATATACTTATTATTATTCACGTTGTCATAATATTTTTGATATTCATCAACTTGCTGGATGAAATGATTTATACTATTTATAGCCTGAATTCAGATGCATAGAAACTTACTATTATTGTATTTTCATTTAATGCACCGGTACATAATAACGGGTTCTCCTCATCGATTAATTACACCGATAGTCAGCTACTATAATATAATATATAGGAACATACTACTACTCTATTGTCAATGTAGAATTTAAAATTCGAACCCTTTGTTCTACACACAATGTGTAACGATGTATATTATTATTATTATTATTATTACTACTATAGCACTGCAATAGTTGCTAGAAATATTGGTGTTGGACGCTGTGCATATAGAACTATGTTTTTTTGCAATGTCCAACAGATTCGATTAATAGACACGAAACATTTTTTTTTTCATGGCTGCGAGCCAGAATAAAGGTCAATATCGTAATTTATGTTGATAATGGACGATTCATTTTTGCAAGAACATTATAATGTAATATGCATTTTATTTAGGAATATATAACTTTAGATTCAGATTCGGGAGATGGATTTGTACCTGTTTAGAATGATTAGTTTTTTTGTGCCAAAAGACATATTTTATATTTTAATATCTTCAAGGTTGCAATAGTGAATAACAACAATACTATATGATATAATATTATTTTTTTGGTAATGTATTCGATTTTGTTGGCAAAAGTTGATCCAAAGCACCATACAATTACTAGAATAGAAACTAAATTATATTTATAAAAATATTAATACATATCATTAGAAATAGCTGCTGTTTCCGCTTAGGTACGTTTATCGTAAATGCAATGATTTATCGTTAAATTCAAATTGAACACATCCATTATAGTGACCTAGGTAGTTACTCAATGACGAGGTACACTTAAGTATAGAGCGTCTTCCCCGGTTTTTAACTACAAATTAATATTTTAAAATATTGTACGACACACATGTTTTATTTAAATTGTGTAAACAACTCACATAATTAATTTACATACAATATTGTACATTTAATTGATAAATTATGGTTTTCTACGCTTCACAGACCTATACGCAATTGAGGGTACAATAATTTTATGATATATTTAAAAATATAAAATTATAAGGTGCGAATTTATTACAAGGTTGGAAAATAACTACACGATAAAATTAATCAGAGGTTGACGGATACAAAGAATTATTTCTAATAAAACATCTACAGCTATTGCGTTATACGAATACCTATACAATTTAAATTCACCTAATAATAATCAGTAATTAACCATATAATGTATGTGCTGCATTTAATTCATTCATTTATTCTTCAAAGTAGGTATTTAAGTGTTTTATTTTTTTATTTCAGCAGTTTTGACAATTAGAAATTTAAGTACAATTTTTTAGATTTTAGTGTTCAAGTGATTTTATGTTTCAGTCAGTTTATTGATTTTTGATTGTCAAAAATTTCAAAAATTTGTGAAAAATCGCTTCAGATTGTAAATTGTGCTTATATATTATATTGTTATTTTGACATGTCATTATTCAAACATTTCCCAATAATTTACGAGAAAAATCACGTAAAACGATAAATCACCTGATAAGTAAAATTAACAATGGACACTGAATGTAGATGGAGTAGATAAATACGGGTGGCACTAATAAAATCAAAATAATAATTTCAAACGAGTTGAAGAGTGATCAGCCTGTGATTAGCCTGCGGCGTCTATTCGACAGTTGAACACTTAATAACTAAATGCCATAAATTTGAAGAAGACTTCAAAAAATCCAACATCTCAATCAACTTTGATGTAGCTTTGGGTCACAACACAGGAGACATCATCAACATGATCAACTTTTTAAGAAAACTCGACCTGTTCAACCGTGTTTAGATGATATTTAACTATTTAAACTCAACTCCCTACTGTAGAACCTGCAAATATTGTATTATCTTAAAATAATTGTTTATATCTATCAAAATGTTAATTGAAAAAAATGGAATTGTTATTGTAAAAAATTGTAATTAATGGACTTTTGCAGCCTATGTAATTCAAGATTAATAATAAAAAAAATTGAATGAAAAACTACAATAATAATTTGACATAACATCACAATATTATCGAATCTTTCTTTATCTACGAGATTTTAAATGTCTCTGCTTCTTTGAGAATTTAGTATATTGCAATGTGCATGTTTATATACCCTGAAAACCCGATATACTTTTACTATAGATGTTTAAGAGATGAAGACATAGTAAATTTATTTGGTTAATTTATATATGGTTTAAAGTCCAGAGCGTATGGTGCAAATTGTGAAAAATAAAATAAAATCTTACCTTAAATATTCGTATGGAAATCAATTATGTTTTGAAATCTTGATAAAGCAACAGGTAGGTACACAGATTTGTTAATAACATGCAATTCTTTTATACTGCTGAATACTTAGCACCACTTTATTATGGTTCCGTACGTTACGGTTCACGAGTAAAATGTGCCACATTGGACTCGGTCAGGTCATCATCAAAACGATGATAATAAGTACTCCTTCGAGCAAAGCTTCATACACTATTAAAGCACCATCCGGGCTGAATTATTTATTTTACATTTACTTTTTATCATTATAAATTTATTGATACCCTCTCTGCTCGCCATGCTGCTGCTCTCACTTCTACGTATTATTATGCTATTAATTTTATACGAAACCCGTTATTATATTATATATAACCGAATAAAACCGTTTTAAAAACTATAAGTGTAAATAGACGTGTATTATAATAGTGTTATGACTTTACCTAATTGTTAAATATTTGATTATTCAAGGTGAAAATAAATCATTCCGGTCAATGTCGAAACGGAATCCAAGAAATACGACAAAATCAACGGTTCGACGTCGCGTCTTCCTGCACCGACTGCCGCTACGTGAACATAACTTTCGCGGTACGTCTCATATCGTACACGATTATTGCAGAACTGCGTGTTCAGTTTAACGACCTTCATGCATTCAACCTGTTTTCATTACCTAGCCTACTCCCCACTTTGACGGTCGTATGTTCGAAAACACAAGGCAGGGTCCAAATCGCACAATAATAATAAATACTACAAGTTTTTCTTTCATTTATTAATTATATTGCCTTGTTTTGTTTTGTTTTTGTTTTCATGAAGTTTTTCTCATAACAACCCAAAAAACAAACGTTAAAATAACCTTTTCTATTCTAAAAGTTATAAGTTGGATAAACTTGTATGTACGATGGATTTTTTTTATTAAAATTAAGCGTGAACTATTATACTATTAAACTATAATTAATAAGTGATTATTAATTTATTTAAATATCCATTTATCCATTTAAATAATATCGTAGGTATTTAGTTGTATATAAAATGAAACCAGAAATTAACTAGCCTAACTAACCTAACCTATGAATGACGATTGAATGTAATAATATATACTGTTATAGTTTCTGATGTTTATATACATCAGTGTAGTATACTAGTGTTCAAACTGGGGATATTCGAAAATATGAAATTCCTATCTAATAAACAATCGAAGAATCTGATCTTGTATAGACACGATACCGTTTTGTTTCAGTCATATTTAGCCATTTAGTGAGGTTTGTTAGTTGATAAGAACCACGCTGTTATAGAATGCGAGGAATTCAATTATTTTCTTATTACCATAAATAGTTTATTTACAATTCGAGAATGGCATGCAATTCAATGTAATATGTAATCGAGACATGAGCTGGTGGTATATAATCCAATAAGTTACTAACCTAACCTAAGAATTTGAAAATATATGACTAACTTATGCGTATGTAGTATATTCAATGGATACAATATAATAATTAAAACGAGCAACATGAAAAATATAAGAATTTTTATTTTGTGTAAAATATAATAATGAATGCAAATAATATTTTCCTCTAGTAAAAATGATGTAGGTACCTATACCATATAACACAGCGTTCGTCTGGGTAATATTTTATAATCATTTTTTTTTTACTCGATCAACACATCCTCATTGTGAAACGCATCATCATTGTTAAGACCACTTATCTCAGGCTCATTGTGAGTTTATTTTGGCATGTCCATCTTCGGCATGATATTTTTATATAATGTCACTATAATTTACATGTGTTACACGACGTATTATAATATTATAAATGCTAATTCCGTGCGCCTATCCGAGTCACGCGTAGGTATAATACATTTACATATTAGATTTTTTAATCTTTCTATTTCGAAAAAAATGTTTAACAGAACATCGTGGTCTTTAAACAAAATAATATCTGATGTAACATTATAGTTAATACACGTAATTTATTGTACATCCATACGAGAGCAACTGTTTATGAATTGTATTCATGTATATAGCTTGATAACAGGATGCTAAAATTAAAAATATTATATATATATATATATATGTAAATTGTAGGTATATGACGTATAATGTGAATTTATTATCTATATTATTACATAATAAGGAAATTAAATCATTCGTCCAGTCATAGTCATTTTATTATTTTTATAAGCTACCAAGTGCCAATTAGCTATTGTTTAAGGGTCCTCGTCGGACGATGGTTCCTCAAAGAAACAATCATTACAATATTCTGATAAAATAAATTGATTACATAAGGTTTCAGCCAGCTGTAGTATAGTGTTACGTTTTCCAATAGGTAACTACTAATTGCACAGTCGTAATATTTTGTAGCTTTAACTACTTAAATATTTCAGATGGTAATGAAAACTGAGTAATATTTTAGAACTTCTAAGATAATATCAATACATCGTTTAATATAGTTATTTATATAAAATAATCCACATTTTTATGGTTTTTAATATCATTAATTAAATGTATGTTTTATTTAAATTATACCTATTTTTTAAAACAAATTATAGAACTTTGTAAATCGTATGTTATCTTTAAACATAAGCCATTAATGTACATCTTATATTATTATACGACCAATGGAACTACAATAAAATATTTAATGTGAATTTAGTTTTGATTAACTGTTGATTAGGAATATTATAATCTAATATAAAAAAAATGTTACGTAGTTCTAAGCAATGAGACATATAATTTTATAATTAGGAACTTTACTAATGTTACTTAACTTATTATACAGAACCAAGTTTATTAAATTATGCAATTGGCCTCAATATCACTCCATTGTTTCATATGTTTCAATGTCCAAAAGACGAATATTTTTTTAAAATATAATAATATCATAGTATAATAAGTACGCAACACAGAACAATTCATTCAAACAACAGTCAACGTTCATTACGCACCTAAGTTAATAAAAAAATATTTTACAAAGAGTACATAAGAGTATTGTTTGAAACAAACACTTGTGAGGTCGTAACACTAAATTACGTGCACTTCCACAGAATTGTTAAAATATGGATAAATAGAAAGGTGTTATAAAATGTTGTTACAGGCTTTTATTAAAAAATTTTCCGACTGCTATGGAGAAACTACCCTTTATTGTTATCACTGCTAATCTATACTTAAAAGACTATATAGTTTATTATAACAAATTATAATTAAATAATTGATCGTTATAAGTTAACTGCATCAGTATCTAAGGCCATTACCGATTTCACAAGATATTATAAATAACTACAATGTTAATCGTAGTATTTATGAATTTAAATGTAATATAATACCAAAATATAAACAATTATTTAGTAAATTATATCGTTTGTAAAAAATAATGTTTTATCAAAAGAAATCCGTAAACTGTAGGGAATGAGACTTTTAGAACTCTAAATGTGTAGTAGACCACATGCAGGTGGCCAATGTGAGAGTATAATATTATTTTTCATTGCCACACCTAATATTATTTCATATCAATTTTTTCTCCTGTAAACAATTTTTTTTCCTCTAATTGTCAACAAAATTTCATTAGTTGGGTCCAAAAGCTTGAAAATTGAATACAAGCTCCTCCTATATTGTTACAGTATCAGTTGAAAAATATTGAAAGTACATAGATACCTACGATTCTATAAGCATTTAAACTTTAAAGTTAAAATGTTGACAAAATTATTTTTTACCTAGTAAAATATTTATAAAATGTTCAACTTTTATAGCTTAGGATCAAAAATGTAAAACGAAGTACACACAAGTAGTGAACCAAATTCTGTAACCAAAAAATCTAAAAAATGTATAAAACATGTTTTTTTATAGTTAGTTTATATTCAATTTTGGAAGAAATTATATATTATTAAATAGCCGAGAATAATGATTGAAGTTATTATTGATGTTATAATTTAAAAATATATTATTTGGAGTACCCACATGACATATTTAGAGTATATTATTTTATTTTATACACACAATGACCTCTTCGAATATATTTTTTGGGTGAAAATTAATTTAACTACTATAGTACTAATGCTTAATAGTTAAATAAATTACTTAAGTCACAATAACATCATCAAATAAACTAAATTTCTAAGTAATAATACAGGCTGACTGACCGACTCGCTCTGAATCGATTTTCGTGTACAATAATTTTATATTATTGTATTCAAATGTAACCCCGTCCAGTGACCCACTTGTAACCTACTGAACAGCAGAGTGACATCCACTTACCAGTTTTTTAGTTTTTAATCAACGTATTACATTATAAAATTACAAGTCACAACATCGGTTAAAAACATCTAAAAAAAAAAAAATGTTTTCAGTAATAGTTGTATCAACTATTGTATATTATGAAATTATAATTTGTTTTATTTATCCCGAATAACCCTGAGTTTGCGTAGTATATTTTTGTTCTGAATTTTCCCGTTTTATAATCTATGACCATCAACTGCATATAGCTGGCAATACTACACAAAATAATTATTTTAGTCATTATAATATTTAACATGCAGTTACATGCATTCATTGAATTCACCCAGCGTGACTGACATATACGTTGGCACATTGTCATTATAGTTGTCCATAAGTCCTAAACAGTTATTACGTATTTTTCAAATGAAAAACTGCTTTTCAATGTTCCTTAAGTGTACACGTATAGGTATATGGTTATAAACACAAAATATTGGAAATTCACTGTAAACAAAGGAAAAATGTATTCAAGAAAATAAACTAAAAAATACAATAAGTTCTAGATAGCCTAATTGTAGTAGTATACTCTAGGTGTTATCCTCAATTTACTACCAAAAGAGTTGAGTAAATGAGCTACTAAATTCTAAACGATGAATTCTTCTCATACCAAAATATATTTTTCCGATTAATATAGCGATTCGAATTACTAGTTATCACCCACGTGATCTACCTATATACAACGCACATCTATTTTTTCTTTTTGAACCGACGACGCCTCGGGAACTGTTTTTGCATTGCTTCCGCGAATATACAACGCACTTCTATACACCGTTGCTTTTATTAAACAGTTAATATCGGAAATTCAATGAATATTTTTTGTTAACAAAAATATACAATCTTAATACATTTGTTGTGTTATATCTATTTGACCATCCTCAAGAAAGTTAACACAAACTACAGCTATTTATTGATAATACAGTTATATAGGTAAATAATCTGGTATAGATTACTTACAGTTACATTTTAATGTAAAATGTTTAACATCACGGTAATTATTATCTTTACATTTTTTTATAAATAATATTTAAAACAAAAATTGTAAAACCTTCATCTATATTTTAACAAAAATAATGTTTTCTAGTGGATTTGTAAAGACACTAGGAAATCCAACAAGATCGTTGTAAAATGTCCTTAACCTTAAATTTGTTTTGAATAATAATTATTTATTAGTGTAGTAAAATTGTATTAAAAAGCTGTTATTGTTTTAAAATAGGTTTTACCATAATCCCTAATAATATGTAATTGCATTTCCTACAATTAAACCTTTGGTTTTAGATGAAGGTTAACTTCTGTAATTAAAAATAAAATTGTTGACGCTCGGGTGCACACTGCATATGTACAGCATGTTTTAGTGTTCACTAGAATACCAGGGCTTGACATATTAGTAGATTATAAATTATAAGCTATGACAAGAATATTATAATTGATTAAATAATCTAAAACGATTAAAATATTTATCAGTTAATTATACGAAGACCTGAATGCCAATACATAATTTTTTGTTGTTGCTAATTATCAAGCGTGGTAGAAAGTATTTTTAAAAAAATGGTTGGTTTGCAATTCTGTTATTTTTCTTCAGAAAATTTGTTTAATAAAAACATCGTTTTCACTATTAACTGTTTTTTCCTCGGAGAAGATCAATTGATTTGTAATATATTTATTACCTTAATAGTTAAATATACTATAAAAACGTTAAAATCATCGATTTATGTAATATGAATTATTATGTCTTGAAATTACGGAGTAAGTACCTAGGTACGTAAATACCTACTATCATCGGTTCTATCTAGGAATACATAATAATAAGTACAATAATAACCATGAAATGTAATTTAATATTTGCCGATCACTTTTGGAAAATAATTCTATCCTATATACACAGGTTACGGGTAAATTTGATTAGAAGGGCACGATGTACTACGTCTTACAAACATGCCAGTATGCATTATAACAAATTTACGTTTAGAAAAACTAATTATGTGTTTAGATTTATTGTTCGAGTGAATATTAACTAAAAATCAAACGTCGGTCTTCTCAGAGTTTTTAATTTTTGAATTAGATGGATAAAAATGTTCAAAAAATTAATTCACTAAATAATTTACAGTGTAGAAGGGCGATTTTCATTTAAGGAACCCAACTTAGGACTTTAGGACACTTCTTAACTCTTCACTCAGTCTTAAGTACCAAATACAAAAAAATAATCAAGAACTTCAAAATAAGGTCTTTGAGTAGTAGTAAAATTTTAAAAGTTCATTATTAAAGGAAAAAAATTGATGTTAGCTTGCTTCATGAATCGCCTATTTACCAAATTAAAAATACTCATAAGTCATAACTAACTTAAAAATTGAAAAATTGAAAAATCATAAAACCACATACAAACTCAAATATATTTTTTTCCTTCAAGTTTGATAATAGGTCAATTCACTCTAATGTTAAATGTAACAACACAATATCTATCCAATTGGTTTCGCTGAACACTTATTGAAACCGTCCAGCCGTGGGTGAATGCACTTCCCGGTGTTAATTAAAAATATGGGATGTCTTAATTTGTCCTTATATATTATGCTTAACGTTTTCATTCGTCCGAGAGAGTACTTTGCCGATTGCAGAGATCAACCTAATTGTTTAATTCTAAAATAATACGAGTATTATAATACTCAGCTATAATTATTTACCCAGTTGTGTCTCCGCATCGTGTAATTGTATTTAACAGCCATTAGTATTGTTTCGGTCGCTACCTATTTATCATCGTGGCGTATAACTCGGTGAGTTAAAAACAAATATAATATTCTGAGCAAAGCTGTTACTTTACTGGACAGCGTAAACGTTTATCAAAAATTTTCTTTATCCAAATGTCGGTGGAATGGTTTGAAACGTATTTGTTGTGCAGAAGTAAGAACTACGAATTTTATTCATCTGCAAAACCGAGTATCCAGTGGCCTAAAGAGGGGGTTGTCATTTAGGTGTAGCAACACCCCCCTAGACCGTGTTTATTTACAACATGTATATAATAAAATAGTGATTTGAGAAGATTGATTATTGAATATTGATAAAACGAACTATGATGGTCTATGATTTATAGTTATTTGTTAATCGGTAACCAAATTTACCATGTAAATATAACGTAATGTCGTAATATAACGTAATAATAAAATAAAATTTACTACTTCCTTTTTTTGTATACATTGTTTTTTATTTCAAATATAAATTATTACCTGAATCTGCAGTTTTCAAAATATAAATTTTAGTATAGACAAGTACGGTATTATTTTTTTACAATAATATTCATGGTTTATTTTTTCAATTAAGGTAGTTATTTTTCATAACAGCCCCCTCCCCTTGGAAATTCCTGGCTACACCACTATTATATAAGTCTAATGAGGTTCGCATTGATTTAACATACAAGTGTTTCACGATGTTCGATCCGGAAACGTTTTGTGTTCATTACACATGTACACACAATGCGTGTGAATAAAATGACGAAGGCACTTATTCTGGTTCGTAATCTTCCGGTAGGTAAGAAATCTATTGCACTTGCCACAAGTTTTAACGAGTACCACGTACGCTATTAAGATAGGTGCGTACTTCCTATAATATTATATAATATATGATTGATAACAATAAGTTTTGTCGCGTGAAGATAAAAAACCCATACCTATATATTATCATATTTATAATACGTTTCTATATTGTTTGTAGGTATTACGTCGTATTCACGCACCTACGTTTGACCGGAAAGTTCTATTATTTAAATCAAACCTCCTTGTTTCCCACCAAACTGATTCGAAGTTAAAAAAATAACAGCTAACGACATCAAAATCGTACTTGGATTTGATAACTGTTGAAACGTCAGACATAAAATTAACATTATTATGGAATGTTGTTGATATTAATTATAATTAATATAAAACAATGATTAATACTAATAAATAGTTACGAGAAATGTATACAAAACAGTTTCATGTATTCACTATTCATAATTTATACTACAACTTAGAAGTGTACAGTTATATAACTATAGAGACGAAGTACAGACAATATTTTTGAAATATTATTTAAAATGTATGTAAAAAAAACAATGATTAAGCATCAACCAATTAATTTTTTTTTAAGGGGATTTGAATAGGCAATTCTAAGGACTTATTAAAAATATTAAAAATACCTTTATTTAAATGAATTTATAAAGTAATTTACAAGTAATCTTGTGTTAATGTAGCGCTATCAATTGTTTTATTGAATATTAATAATTTTATATAATGAGGAAAGGAGAACCTTCAGTATAGAATTTATATTTTTTACGTAATTTTATACACAACTTTATAATAAAATTGAACAAGAACCTCACAAACTAACAAATTTTTACGGATAAATTATCAAAAATGAATTATTCTGTCACAGAAATAAAAACGCTACAATACATAACACATTTATTATTATAAATATATATATATGGTAGAAAATATGATCAATTTAAAGTGACTTTTTTTCTTATTGATATTGCAGGTCTGCAGTACCATAGTACGAGTGGAAGGTTTATGAGTGAAGTAACGGCCTATGGTGACCAATGGATATTACACCTCTTAACGTTTACAAAATCAAAAAATAATTTTTAAATGATCTACAATTTCATTTTGATATCAACAAGTTTATTTATGATCACTAAGGTATAGGTATATGTCTTCTTAAATAAAAATACATTTTAATATTTATGGTTATACAATAATATTAGTATGTACATCTATACAATTTTCAAATTACTATTCTATAACTGTAATTCTTTCCTACATTTTTATGCTTAATATAATATACTGATAAGTTGTCTTACAGAATTAATAATAATGTAATATTCGTACTTTGGAGTCCATATTCAGTTATTGGTATTTTTCTTTTTGAAAAATGGTATTCGGCAAATTGAGAATACACAAAATTATTTCTATGATTATTACATACTTAAAAATATTTTGATATAGATCATTTTTTTTTTTTGCTGAGTAGTAAGTACCTAACATATTTAAATTTAATCTGTATTGATCGATTGAAAAATAATGGTATTTAAAATATTCAAACTATTGTCGCTTAATTTCCTTACACGTAACACATGATAAACATATATTAAATTTATAATAATTAACATTAACAAAAAAAAAAAAATAATAAAAACTATGTTAATGGTCTTAAATCTATGCTGTTTAACCGAACCAATATAGTTCAATTATTTTTAATACCTCGGGATGAAAATATATTATAATACATAAGACATAACTAATATATAATATTATGTATACGGGTGAATATTTATATATTTATGTATATTTACATGTACAAAGATGGGCAACTTAAAATTTAGATATTTAAGTCTGTCAGGAAAAATTAGGAAAACTGTATTTTATGTCTTTAAGACAATATTATACTATAAATAGTAAACATTATAACACTCGCCTAACTAAATAATTATTAACAGTATATATATATATATATATTATATAGCATTATATATTGTATACAACATTTTTGTTTGGATAGTGGTCAGTGAGTAATCATTTAGCCGAACGCAGGTGACTATTAGCTATGATTACAAGTATGTACTCATAATAATATGCTACTTCAAACCTAGAAAAACAATAGTCATATTTCAAAGGAAAATAGTTCCACAAGCTAACGCTGAATTTCCCATATACGGAAAAACGATAAACGTATACGAAGATATTTGATTTCAACCATGACGATACTAATTTACAAACATAAATTAAATATCATAATATGGACATTAAGTTATTGATTTTGAGACAGAGTTATTGTACAGTTAATTTTCAAGGACGTCTTAACTTATGTACACATGTTACTCACGATACGAATGAACGAAATTGTGACTTAATGACAATAGAAATAAAAAATATTCAATCATTGAATCCTATATTGAAAATCGTTAGGATTATTTGCCTTTGGTGGTTCCTTCTTCCATCTGGAACGCTATGTTGTCCAATCCTAGACTTGAAAATTGTCCCGAACCTCTGTGAGTCTGTGTCCGCCTATCTAATATAGTTTTCAAGTCGAAGTCGTGAGAGGATATCCTGAAGTCCAAACTATTTTTTTTCTTCAGTGCCTCAGATTTCTTTTCTTCATCTCTGATCTCTGCTTCTTTTTCTCTCTTTTCCTTTTTATGTTCGTTGTACATCCATCTATTATACATACACATACATATATACATCAATAATTTTGTTTAATAAGTTACTAGTCGAATTACATAACAGTTAGATTGTTATTTTCTAATCAAATTGTATTGTTAGCTATAAATGAATCAAAGCCCGCATTGAAACCTCTAAATCATACACATATTTTTTAAAACCAAGAAGGTTGCTCTTTTGTCGAGTGTATACTTCATCATCGAGTAGGTCACTGGGTCCTAATCTATGCCCATTGTGGGCCCCCTTTCAATCGATAAAAGGTACAATCCTGTTCTTATCCTTGTTTGAACATTATAATATTGTTGTCGTTGGTGTTAATAATTAATGGGGCCGGGGCCATACCCACCTGACTCCCTTTAATTCGGGCCTGAATGCACCAAAGAGTTACAAACATAACATTATGTAAACAAAACTGTATAAACTAACTTATTGTTGAATCTTATAATACAATAATAATTATTTTTTTAAATATATTTATAAAATTAAAGATAAACACGATGTAGGACATCAATTATACTAACAGAAATATGAGAGCTGCGGGAGCAGTTAATGCGCCACCGAGTAAGAAAAACGCTCCAGGAACCGTCTTCAGCGTGGCCTTGTACACAGCGCTATACATTGGTCCGTAAATTAGGGGCACCAGAGCTTCACATACGCCAAAGAGCGAGTTTACCTTGCCTGAAATAATTTAAACATTATTAGATTGAAAATTAAATTCGATTTAAAAACAACTGTTGCATACCTAGTTCATCTGGCGGTACGAGTTTGGAAATAATCGATCTCATAGCGATAAATGACGTGCCGTTTACAATGTCAACAAGTGGTGCTGTAAATATAATATCCATGTTATCGTCAAATGTATTCGTCTCATACAATGTAACAAGTAAATAATAAACGTTTTGTTTTGATATTTGCTTAAATATAAAATATTATAGTAAATAACTAACAATATAGTTATTATTTTATTATTATCAATAAAAGCTTTTATATCTCGGAAGCATATAATATAATACGAATCAATTACAATAAACTTAACTATTCTGAAGATGATTGATTGTCTTTATCTAGCGAGTTGCAAATGCATGATGTGGCAAATTTACTCTCAACTACTCATGTTTAGCATCGTTAGTTTTAATATTAGAGTGAATTGACCGGTAATAAAACTTTAAAAAGTAACAACAGTCTTTGTGTCTGTGCGTTTTTAGGATATATCAATTTTAATTTTTAGGCAAGTTATGAGTATGCTAAATATTGCAATCAAAAAATTAAAATATCGTAGACCGACTTAAAAATACAGATAATATTCTTACTTTTAAGTTTAACAATAGGTTATTTAGACTACATTTGAAACTAACTAAGCTAAATGGAGACTGCTGAGCATAAATTTGCCATGCTACGCACTTGTCAGTTGGAGACATCAGCATTTTGGTTTAGGAGTATGGTGTACTTTTAATGGATTCTTTTGAACGAGTTATGACAATAACTTTTTATAAAAACCAAAAATTAAGTTAAAAATACCTACATTCTTTGTTTTGATGAATACTACTCACTAAATGTGTAATGTGAGTAGGTATACTATACATTATAATACATATTTTCGATTTTCAGAATTTATAGTTTCTTGGCGTTTAATACACTTCTTCTTAAGTGAGTGGTAATTGAATAAGTACTTACATTTTTTGTTTTTGAAATGCTACTATAAAAACCAAAAAAATTAATGTAATTTACTCAAACTCTTTATTTTGATAAATAGGTACTAGGCACTAAATTTGTATCGATTTTAAGTACCATACTATCTAATTTTAGAGCTATGAGATTGTATGACTGGAAAATTATTATGAAAGTCATAAGACAATTATTATTACTAGAGCAAGGAAATAATCAGAGCTAAAAAAAAGAAAAAAAATATGCAAGAAAAAATTTTATGATATGAATGGAAAAATGTCAATTAAATATTACATTAAATATGCATAATAGGCGTATGAAAATCAAGAAATATGCACTTTTTTTCTGAAATGGACGAAATATGCAAAATATAAATTTTTGATTTTTAACTTCGGTATAGCTTGTCAAACTTCCAAGCCCTAATTGTTACTATAGGAACCTATTTATTTGGTATTAACCTTACAATGTGTGTATGGGTTGTAAATAAGTGTAATACATATTATTTTTTATACACATATACATATTATATTTGATTTTCAGAACATTATAATGTTATAGTTTCGCCGTGCTGCTAAAGCGCTTCTTCCTTAGCAAGTGGTAAATTAGTAGGTACCTACTTCCATTTTTATTTAATTTTTTGTTGAAATATCACTAACCCAAATAAAATACAAAATCCGTTGTGGCAAACGCGTAAACAAATCCGGCCAATATTTTGCTCATACATGATATAACTCCGATTAAGGCGTCGTCGATTTGCAACATGTGACTGAATACCCCGACCGAAAACATTGTACCTGTTCAGATGAAAAATCAAAACAAATCACGAATATATTTTTACTAATGAAACAATACTAAAAAGTTGAAACTTGAATGTATAAATGTTGACGAACCTACAAGATTAGTAATCATCGAATACGTGGAAAACATACTGTAGTTCACTTCGTCCCAATTGAATCTTACACGTGTAAACAGATACATCACGGACATTTCACCTGCAAAATATTATGTTATATTTTTTACTATGTTGAACCGTTGAATCACAGACCAAGTATTTATATTTAGTATTTACTCTTGGTAGTTAGTACGATATAATATAAAATTATTTAATTGCAAATAATATTTTACAATGTTAAATTTTTGCGGGGCTCAGTATTTTTATTATTAGTACATTACTAGTAATAGTAGCAGTAAATATTAAAAGTAATAATAATACGATGAATTAATATTTGAATACATTTTAAAGAAATATTTGTTCATTGACATAATATTATGTTCGAATTTATATTTATAGTCTATGGTCAACGTTTGCCGTATTATCCAACTGTCCAAGATTATATTTGGCTCTTATTTGAACGACAGAATTCATACGTATTAATGCCACTGACAAACTGAGTTATAAATTGTATAGTTATATACCTAGCTTAAGTGTAAGTACAAACTATTGTATACTCAATTGAATTCGAATTATATTTACTTACTTGAGAAGAGAAAAAATTGTTTTTCGGTGGCATTGATATTGTAAAACAAAATTTATCATAAGCAATAACTATTTAAACCCATTTATATATGAACAGACAGCAATGAGTATTTCAATTGTAAATTATAAGTTTTCAACAAAATTAAAAAGCTTTGTTACGGAGTCGAAGGTCATCGTGATTAAAACAATTACGTTGTTAACATTTTAATTTTTCATTGCCATTGTCTTTCTCACTTTCTCCTATAGCGAGAATTTTTCTATTTTAAAAACATCCGTAATGATGGCATAATATAATAAAGAAGCTATAATTTCATATTATTGAGTAACTTTGACTTAAAAATAACCTCCAGGTAATTGCACATATTTCCATTAAATTAATATTTATCATTTTTAGTATACACTAGAAAAGTAGAATAAGGTTTATTGAAAAAAAGCAAAAATTTGTGTAAAATTAGTTATACCCACTGTACTACTAAATTAATGTATTAGGTACTCGTGAGTAAAACTACAGAATGCTAGGTTCACTTAAGAAATATATGGGAATGTATTTATTTTTAATTTGAATGATACTCGATGGAAAAATGAATCAATAGTGCAATTTAACGGGTTAATAACCTATCTAGTGGTTATTCGAGAGGGTAACATAAAAAATGTTTATCAAAAAAAAAAAAATATTTAAGTGTTATGTATATGAATCATAGACAGAAGTGTATGATTAGATATGCATTTCATTTGCATTTCATATAAGAGAGGTTGATATTACTTATAGTCTAGGGTTTACACAATTTATATCCGGCATTTTTATGCCTATCAACTTAATAAAACAATCTATTATCAAGCCGTCACCTTTACAAATTTCAAGGTCGATTAAACGAGTAAAATAAGAAAAAAAATGTTCACTCAATACAAAAAAATAATAATAATAATACGTTCAAGCATGTAAATTTTTTATTTGGATTTACTAACCGTGCAAAGGGCCCATTACGACAATGACGACAACCATTAAAGCAATAATTCTTAGTCTTCGGTTGTATTGTCCTTCTTTAAATGTTACTCGAACGGCCTCTTTAATATGACTCAGGCTGAAAAAATCTCTGAGGAAATCCACACAGGACGTGTCCCTTGGTGGCTCTTTGCTCTCAATACTGATCTCTGGTTTCGTTTCTTTGATGAAAACCATGCCATATACAAAAGCAAATATGTACAATACTGTGGCTATGATGTATACGCCATAAAATCCAAGTTCTCGGAACAGTACACCAGATAATGCGGTACCAATGGGCACACCTACAGAACAGAAAACGTTCACTATACCGATTCTTAACGTGCGCATTTTCACCTAAAAAATAAAAATGAACAAATTAAAAAAAGTGTTCTCATTTAAAAAAATGGATCTCTGCAGTGGAAACACTACTTTGTATGCATTTTCGATTAGAAATCAGTGAATAGCCGTGAATTATAAAATATAACTCCACGAGTAAATGAAAACTCTAAGATTTACGCTTTGCAATATCATGATATTCAAAAACAGGACTAATCGGGAAACTCGCATTATTGACAAGACTGTGATAGGTTAGAACCTAAGGTATAGCTTAGGAGTATATATAGGCACTTGTATTTTTATACTAACCGTAGTCACGTCTCCGACATAGCTGAACACGGCCATGAACATGGTCATCCATCCGCCAGTCATAGCCGGCGGTACGGACTCCACGAGCCCGGCCACCTCCATCGGGAGATCGTAAAAGTAGTAAGTACAGACCAACAGGCCGATGCTGGTGAGGAATTCACCGATAATTGGTATCAGCATGCACGGCTTCCGCTTGTGGTTCCGGTCGCTCCACGACCCGATGAATATTATCAGCACCGACGGTATGCTGCTTTGCACAATCGTCTTCCATATTATCATATCAGCCACAAGCTCTTGAACCACCACCTCGTCTTCCTTCGTGTAGTTGTCCATCGTCCGACTCTCCAGCGCAGAGCACGTGGCGTTGTCCAGACGGAGGTTCACCCTGCACGCCTTCTGCAAGTTCAGATTCTGAGTGGCGAGTGACGCCAGCACGCTGGACACTATATAGCAACCCAACATAGGCTCCACCGTACAGTGTTTCAGCATAAACTTGGCTTTTGACATGATGCTCATGGCCTGCCATGATTCGTGGTTGTCTTCCGGCGGCGACTGCTTCTCGCGTTTTACCCCGCTAGTGTCGTAGGTCATTGTGTTTTCGGGAATATCAGGGACAGTGCTCAAACGTTGCTATGGGTTGAATTGAATATGTCCGACAGCAAAGTACACTTGGAGTCTGGACTCAAACATATCGTCCGAATATCTAAAACCAAACATAGCTTAAGTCGAAGCAGTTGCAAAATACGATGTCATCGTTAAGACATAATTGTTGTAGATTCAATATTACCATCAATAATTTTAAAAATCAAATAAAAGCACGTCTAAAAATAAAACATATTATATACCTTCTACTTAGTTGAATAAAAAAATTGTATGATTATTGTGCAGGAGTTATTTATGAACAAAGTCATATTTACATATTGTTGGTGTAATGCATGTATAGAAAGTAGAACTTTATGAAAACAACACGGAATTGTATAGGCAAGTTTACAAATACTAACTTTGGATCAGCCGACTTTTTTCTTCGTGTAGTTAATTTTTAAGTGTTTTTGTGTCAAGACCATGAAGCCTAAGAGAAAATTCTTATCCAAGTAATTATAAAGTACTATAAGGAAAAACCATTGTAATGGCATTGAAATTAAAAAAACCACAAAAATATCTTTGGCAACATAATTATTTGAATTTAAAGACAATAATAAAAACGATAGGGAAAATACAACGACAAATTGTTATGGGCCGACGTGATAGGTTTGCAGTAATACTTAATTATAATCGGGCGGGTCAATGGTCCACAGCAGTAACTTATAAACAATGACCTTATGACACACTTTGTGTAACACCATTAAAGTGACAAACTATCTTGTGTATAATAATAATAATCATATTCTTCCTTCTCTCTTCATCTTTTCCGCTCTTCATTGCGCTCTCTCCGTCTCTTCGTATGTCTCCGATCACGTAAATGATTTGTTTTATTATTTTTTTTATTAAATAACGCATTCTCATAGGCACGTCAACAAATAACCGGATAAATCATGGTGACCATTAATGATCGTGATACAAAAACTTTGTTGTCCATTACACAATAACGGAATTTTCCATATTAATACGAAACAGTGAGCCGACGATTTCTGAATACAGAGGTGGACTAATTTTTATTTTTTGAGATAACACCCAAATGCAAACTTTATTTAGAAAAGGTATACAATTTATTAGATGCCATTTTTAAATAATCAAAAACAATTTATATCATCAGAATATTTTTGATTTAAAATTAATAATAGTATAGAAACAAGACTTTATAGCTTAATACTAATATTATACTTTAGTTAATATGGACGCAACTGCCTGGTTGTAAAGAAAGTAATATTTACATTTTATAAGCACGTATATAGATAATTTACGTTCAGTTTCGTTGGTTTTAATATAAGATTCAATCAATCAACTATCAAAATATGTAAAGCTAACAATATCCTTTCTATTCTCTTAAAGTATAGTCAAACTTAAAGGGATGTCATACACTTGTTAAACGGAGACAACAAATGCTAGTTAGAAATATTTTCGAAATATTATTTTAAACTTGTTATCAGTTATTGACATTACATTGTGCTGTATAATAAGTGAGAAATTGATAATTTTAATTGAAAAAAAAGTGGAGCCGCTGTGTGGGTTAGTGAGTTATTTAATAAAATATTATGTAATAAATGAAATATTGTAATTTAAAAACCCGGAATATGAAATAAATTTAATTGATTAATAGTTGGATATTTTAAAGAGCCTATAATTATATATTTTATAAATTAGAGTAGGTAGATTCCTACTACCTCTGTATATTGGCTATTAGTTTGACAATTAAACGAACATAATTTTAGGTTTACATTTGGAAAATTAATTCAAAATAATACAATTAAACAATTACTGTAATGCTAAACAATAATTTACTGAATTGAAAATAGAAAATAGAAAATTAAATTAAGAATTAACCTTGATTTTTGAACCATGTCATACGCCCATACCCTGTACCTACCACAACATCAGGTATTCAATATTTGAATGTTGTACTTATTTTTAAATCGAATTGCTTATAGAAACATAAAGTAATAAAATATATATTATACACAAATGTTTGAATGACACTATTTTTAATTTTTTTTAACAAACAACCTTTTTATGATGGTTTGAATAACGGTATATTTGATTTGTACCAGTTCAGTCTATTGTGTAATAAGGAATTTTATTAATGTACGGTGGTTTTCTATTGACTTTTTATTTTAATAGTTGGTACAACATAATTAGCAAAACAAATTATAAGTAGGAGGTACATTATCTAAATACATTTTTTTTTTAAATTAAATGTAAGAATTTATTTCGTAGAATGTCTAGACACAAGTCAAAGAAAATATAGTTGTAGCTTTATATAGTTCAGTATTATAAGTTTATTTAAGATAAAAATATAAGATTGATATAAATTATGTTAAATATATTATTTTTTTATATTTACTGTAATCAAAATATAAATGCAAGTGCCTAGGTTATACCTACTATTCTTCAATTCTACCAATTTTCTTATACTAAATAGTAGTGTTAATAATAAAAAGATATAAACATATCGATGTAACAATAGGTAAAATGGTAAATAATAATATGAACAATTAATATAAACATTAACCGTAGGCAGGGACATAGGGTCGTAGGTAGTAATTCGATAGTCGGTACTAACTAGTATTATTGTTCGATTAAAATTTCAAATCTGTTAAATTAAAACTTTAATGTTATGAACACGCCTTTAGCCTTTATCAGATTATTATACCGAATGATTATTATTAGATGTATATACATATTGTATTATATACAGTAGATATAATATAAACTATGTGGCTGCACTATTGCAGTAAAGCTGCATTAAAGGCTAAAGTTTATACTTAAGGAAAATAAATCAAATTTTCCGAGAACCTTGTAATCAATACGTTAGCAGATTTTAACAGATTAAATAGTTTCAAAACATTTTGGATAAACACTCTTATTGTCAGTGTTGTTACTTACCTACCAAACACAAACACCATTAGGCACAAACACAACACGATCGGTCTAAAAATACCCATTGCGCATATTTATATAGCATGCCGATTGTATTTGTTCATTGTTACCGCAGTAAAATATAATTATAATTAGGTACTACACGAGCAATTAATAAATATCGAGTTTTATTATCGTGCACGATAAGTAAAAGTAATTAAGCGCATACGGTGTTTGCAGTTAGTAGTCGTGAGGAGTTTGCAACCACCACATTGACCTACAATTAATATAAGTAACAGTGAACATTGAACATATTTTATAATGTTAAAATATTATGTTGCTCGCAGTATCATCAGTAGGTACCTTTGTCACAATTATGTTGTTGTTATAGAAATCGCTTCATTATACAATTATATACAACTACAGGTACTTTTAGAGGTTTACACGTTAAGTTTGACATAGTATATTATTCCTATACAGAAATTACACTTTCATAATAAAATATGTTATGTGGCGAGCTGAGACATTTTTCAAATCATTTTTCTATTGAAATTTGTATAAATTCTAGTAAAATATATGGAGAGGAGGAGCATTGATTGTATAATATTTATAATTATATTTGTAATACATTATGTAAATACCTTCTTGTTACCAATTTATCATCAAGTGGAATAAAATATGTTAGACCTTAAACGTCTAAATATTTTAATTTTATTATAAAAAATACCTTTTTAATGAATATCATTATCCAAAGAACTTGTTACTCGTTTATCAATAATGTTAATATTTCTCATATAATTGAACTGACTTTTTCCCAAGTACCAATATTGTTTTAAATAACTGTTTATAATCTATGTACATTCTACGAACCGGTACTTAACAACATGAGTAGATTTATTTTTATTACAACTGTGTAAATAATAATATAACACAGTTCAACTAGTTCAAGGCTTGATGATCCAACAATATTAGTGTACTACCTATGTTGTATGTGATATGCGAATCATAGTATTATGTAAACCTAAACAATTCAATGTAGTATGTCTTAAAACAAGAAAATATATAGGTACACATCCCGTTATTTAAAAATATCATATGGTTACACTAAATTGTATTCGCATCTCTCGATCGAAAGAGTACTACACATGTTACAAGAAACTTGAATGCGAATAATTCACCAAAATTAATAAAAAATAAAATAATAATTAAGTTAAGCTTATTTCGTGATTACAAATGTACTCGTTTGTACGTAAAATTGTAGCCGGTGTAGTTGACTTAGAAACACAATACTTCCGCTTCTAAATGTTTATGTCTTCACATACGGCCAGAACAAATTTCCTTTTTGCAATTTCTATCAATATTACAAGCTGAGTTCTCCGCGCAATAGGTGAACGTGACTTGCCTATGAAGATGTAACCTTTTCATCTTTAATTGATTGGTTGATAATGATTTTATTTATGTTTTATTTTTAACATTTTTTCAGGTTTTTAATTTTTGTTTATGTGTAAAAATAATTGGGCCACATCTCCATTGTAATAATTATTAAATAAAATTTCGTTGTTACGACATTAGTTGGGTATGAGGATACTTTCGTATGATCTTTTCGATTATACCATTTCAATATCTAAGTCAGGGTGGTCCAACCTTTTGTAGTTGGTGTACCAATTTACACTTTTTAAAAGTACCGGCGCCACCAAAATAAAAATATGATATTACTATTCATATTTTTTTTTTATCTAGAAAAATAGATAATGCTCGAGATTGTGAATAGTATTCACACCGTTTAAGAAAACTCACAATCATTGTTATTAAGCGGCGATAAGACTGACTTTCACGATCTTATCTCGACATTTTTAATGAAAGTCTTCTGGGAGGGGGGAATCAAAAAAAAGCTCCGAGGTCCATGGATGGACCACCCTAATCTAACTATCAAAAAAACGATCAAAACCTATTTCATAAAATTTGGATGTAAGTATTTTTGGAGTGTGGTCGTTTGTGGAAGCTTGTGAAAATAATAAAAATTTCAAAAGGGTTAATTTTAACATTTATTTTCCTGAAAGTCTCGATTCCGCTAAGACGACAGAGTTATAAGTACTCCCATTATTATTTAATGACATATCCAGTAAAAAAACATATTATGTAATTTTAATACTAGACAAAATTAATATAGGTACCTAATTCAATATAAAAACAATGATTTGAATCTATTCTATTGCCAGGTACTACCTGTTATTTCCATCATGTTTCTATTGTAGTATTGTGACTTTTTATTATTATTATTTTGTTTTGCATATATTATGTTATAATATGCTCGTAAAATATAAATTAATTACACAAATCATAATTTCATGAAAATCTCGGTTTGACCTTGTATAAAACAAAATTCGTAACACGCGAATATACTTTTAAGCTCCTTCATATCATACTTAGATTATATTAGTAGTCATTCAGCGATATATATTTTTTATATTTAGTATATTTGGACATCGGTGTGCTAAACTTGGTAGTTCCTGCAACCTCGACTCTGCACTCTGCAGTATCTATAAATAATTTCCGTCGATGAAAATATAGAAACGATTGGGACCAAGGGGTTGGATTAAACTCTCGCCCACAATAAAAAAAAATGTTGTTCGAACTCGAACACAAAAATCAACTGTCAATATCAATATATTTACGGCCAGCGCATATTATCAAAAATTTTAATTACCCCTGAGTAGTAAGTGAAAACACCAATAATATTACAGACACACGTTTTAACTTTTTTTGCGTTCTAAGTCTAATGGACCTTTAATACAACGAATACCGTTTATGCGTCCTACCACTGTATACAATTTAAAATAGTTAAGAGGTCATCATATTGTAGTTTGTATACTGTAGTAATTTGACGACAGCCAAAGAGGGGATGATTTTAAAGATAATGTGTGTTCTAATGTTCACACACCGTTCGTTTACACTTTATTTGGAATATAGATGACAATGAAAAACAACTGGTCCATCTACACATTGCAGAGTAAGTACAACATGTATAACACATAATTTTGTTTTATATTTTACAATTTTTATCGTAGCAGAAGATAATAAATATAGATATATAAATATTATGTGTGTGTAATTTTGATCAAACTCGTCGATTAGAAACATTGAGTATTTTCATCATCAATGACAACAATATTCTGTCCTTGGCCCCGATCAAATCGTATTCACCATTTTTTTTGTGGTCACAAATCACAATATTATTACAATATTATTCCACAGTTAATAATACTCATAATTCACTTGAGAGATTTAATTCACAATAACTGTGGATTAGAACAAGTTTTTAGGACTAAGTTTTGTTACCTACTTACCCAAAGGTTTATGTATAGGTATACCATTATGGCCTTAAATAGGTATAGGTACCTGTTTATAATTTTCTACAAAACGTGTCAACAAGATTCTATAATTTATACAGTAATACGAAGTGATATGTTTTATATATAAATTGAAAACAATTAAATTTATCGATACATTATAGAAAACAAATTGTAACATTTTATAATAATATATTAGATTATTATTATTATATGGTGGGCTGTATTAGAAAATTTGGAACTTTATGGTGATTCTTATTTGGTACTAAAATATTATTATAGATTGAGTGATAATCAAAATTCAAAATTTAAAGTCGTATTAAATCCCCAAACATTTCCGTTGACTGTTGAGTTCACAGATAAACCGAGAGTGTTGGCGTGTCTCCTCAATTTCAATTCCAAGAGGACAAAACAATTCTTCCACAAGAACACTCTTATATATTATTTTATATGAAACAATTCAAAGTCAATTTGCGGAGATTTAGTAGTGTAAAGGATGTCATTACAGACAGTCCTAATTTGTAATTCTTTTTTTTTATTTGCTCTAAACGACCTTGATAAATAACCACGCTCAGTCCCTTTATTAAATTAACTTTGACAACAACCGCTCAACGCCGGTAACTAGTAACGTGGTCCATAACCGCAATGTTTCGGTCGTTAAAATTGATTTTTGAATTTTTGTTACAAATACACCATGGTATTTCCTGTTTGTGAGAACTGATTAACTATCCATTGAAATTAAAGTAAGAAAACAACAAATTCAAAACTAGACATATTTTAAAAATATTGGAGTATTTACAGTTCACACTCCCATCTACAGGACAACCTATTATTCCTGTTAAAAAAAAATGTGTGTACCAAAATTTAAGAAGCATTAAATACGTATATCATATAAATAATGTACAAACCATACTGATAAATAATCGAACATTTTTGATTTATTAGCTAGAATGATACACAATTTTTTTAGTGAGTAATAATGAATTAAAATAAACTTTTTTACTTAGAGAACCTACACAAAGTAAACAAAATATCAAAAACAATTTCAACAGAATGCATTACTGATATAAATGAGACGTATAAGGTAAGACCTACTTCTTATTACTATTTACTATACAATGTACACTGTATACCTAATTACTAAACATTTATACAAATATCGGGCATTGTGAACGGAATTTTAACTAAAAAGAGACTCACTAAAACTCGTGATTAGAAAATTCTAAGATTATTTTATACCATCATAATTCATAGTTGTGTACTTGTGTCATCGTTGTAGTCCTGTAAACTTAAACTAAATTATATAATCAACAGGTGTTACATTTCTATTATTGGTAAAAATCGATTTCTTCTCCATCACCGTAGTCTACTGTTCATACAAATCGGAAGCGATAAATGCAGTAAGATGTTCGTTTTTGTGTTCTAGGAATATAGAGCAACTTGTGACTTAGTTTAAACAAACTATTTTGCTAACGAAGAAGAAAATGTTACGATTGATATGAAATGAATTAAAAGTATTACAATTATACAACCCAACCTAAGAGTTACCTACATATTATTGTGTACATTTAATAAACACATTTCCGTTTTTTTTTTACCTATTTTTGAGTTCAAACATCTCAAACAAACACGAAAATATATATACATTTATATCCATAAATTATTTAAATTGTATTTAAGACAAAAAAAACCCGGTAGTCACTTTGCTATATTGTAGTTTGTGTTCAATAATAATTCAGTGATACATCATTGTATAACATAAACGATTCTGAGTGGAGATAAATATTAAATAGCGTCATCCAATATTACTTTAAGAAAGGATATTTATATTAAATATGTATAGTTGATATTGCTAAAGTAATTATTTTTCTAACAACATATCACGTAAGTACAATATACAATAGTTATTATAATATAATTTATTATTTAAAATAACCAGCTGTTAACAACACCGTATAATATTCGATACAGCCACGTAGTACAGTTTGAAAATATTTATCGTGTAAACAGCTTAAAATGAATCTAAATAAATTGAAACGTCATCGTATAAAGTAAATATTAATACACGTGACAATTAAAAGTTTAAAGTCTCTACGTTTAATAATTACTGAGTACAACAAAATAATTTAACTTAAACTTGAAGTTTAATCAATCATATACAAAAATTATGTGGCCTTGTGCTAAACTTTTAATTTCTAGTAAAAGAAAATGACGAAGAATCGTGTTTACATTTTCAAGCTAAAACATCACAATAACAAACATTTTTGAAACATTTTAAATAGGTATCTATAAATAGTACAAAAAGAGCTTTCAAAAAAATATTACCTTGGTAGGTACCAACTAAATCCAGTTTACTACCAGAAACCATTCTCAAAGTTTAAGATTGAGGCATTCTTTCTACTATTGAAAGTGTCATTTAACACACAAAAAAAAAGGAAAAACGAATTTCATCATAAGACCAATACATTCATCGCTCCACTCAGAAACTAAAACTGTGTCAATTTATTATTGAAACATCTGACCCACTTGCTTTTCTTCGTCTTAATCATTATATCCGCTCACATTACACAACAGGATAACAAAAACCGTGAGCGGGACTGTATATTAACTGTCCAAAACTTGTGTTCAGACACGAAAATATAGGCTCCTAATATGACAGTAAATTAAGAAAAAAATTTTATATTATGTAACAACTTAATGAAGTTGAAAAATATTTTATTTTAATATTATTTTACTACTCCTCTTAAAACTATTACGTAACCAATATAATACCTTAAATATTGAATTTTGAATCTTAAAATACTGTTTAGACAAATTGCGAGATTATTTTTAATGTACCTATACTAGAAAAATAAAGATAATATAATAACTAATATTCATAACATGAAAAGTCTAATTAGTTGTACTTAAAAAATACATATTCTTAAGGCGTCATCATATAATAATAAATCAAAAAGTTTTTGAATCAATGGCTAAATTGTTTGCATTATTATAAACATCGCACTTTTTTAAGTAATAATACAATTATCCAGCTATTGTTCAACAATGAAAATAAATTATAATAATATGCATTAATAAGGTGCACCGTGTTCATATATTCAAACGTTTCAGAACTTAACGTATCTATAATAAATGTAAAAATGTGATAATATAACTTATAATAAGATATAAAAAAGTTTGATTTAATAAGATTATTCAATGAATTATCTAATACAAAAAATGTATTAATTAAGTTCAACTTTATATAAAATAAGAAACTACACTGAATAAACCAATTCAAATATAATGTTACACAATTTCAGGTGGGAAATATTTTCAATTAAAAAAAAAAAATCGCAGATAAAGTTGGATAACGAATTAAATAGAAATTAATTTTAATCCGTGTTGCTCGAAATAAATAAAATATTACGCGTTATACTTGTAGGGAAATAACGTGGCTAATAGATTTGAGAAGTACTTTATCAAATATCAATGTGTACGGTTCAAATAAATTTGTATATGAAATTATTTTTTTTCAAAATGTACCAACTTAAATCTTTCTTAATAATATTACTACATATATACACTTACATAAGATCAGTACAATAAAATATATTTATTTATTGAAAACGTTCAACGCAGTCAGCCTCGCCGAATCTCATGAACTGAATTATCAGATAATAAATAAGAACATATGTATCGTATATTATACTATGTAGGTATAATGTTGGATTGACAACAATAGAAAATTGCAAACACAGAACTTAAAAATTTTATTTACCGAAAACTTTGGGGCAAATTTCCCCTATTTGCCGTATAAAATAATAATAATTATAATATACTAATATCATTTTGTAACCTAACCTAACCCATATATTATACTGCATCCAAGTTAATATTTCTCGTTCTACGACGTATTTAATTTTTAAATCGTTCTATATTGAAACCGTATACCACATTTCATTCCTAACTAGGTATATATATATTGTATATAGATACCTATGTATTAAAATAAGCTACCAAAAATAATACGGTATCTGATATCACCTGCACATTCTTGTACAAATTTTTTCTTGTTCCCAAATTGAATGGCTAATATTTATATAGATTATACGTAGGATCTATTATTAAGCTCGATCGTTTTGAATTATGGCAATGAAAATCATTATATACTATCTGGATCGAGTGAATGATATGCACAAGTCAAGACTAAAAAAATATAACAAGATATGATTTTTATTTACTGAAAAAACAAGCTAGCCCCAAGCTGACGGTTCTGATCACAATATCTTCAGATAAAAAATAATATAACGTAGATATACGTATTGTATGCAGATAGTTGGGTTGACAATAACAGTAAACCGAAACGACACTGAACAGTGAGCACAGACATTTTAAACTGGCTTCGATGAAAACTCAAATCCAAAATTTCTAGTCTTTGTCGTGTAAAAATAAAAAAATAATAATAATAGTAACAATATTATTTAACCAAACCTAACCTAACCTATATATTATACTGCATCAACGTTGAGATTTCTGGTTCTGCGACGTATTTAATTTTAAATCATTGTGTATTGAAACTGTATAGCACATTTAATATCTAACTAACTATATGTATACATATATATGTATTCAAATGAGCTGTCGAAAATAATACGTCTGCACCTATCAGCACATTCTTGGTCAAATCGTTTCTTGTTCCCAAATTGAATAGATACCTACTTAATACCAATGTATAAATGTATAATACGCGCGAGATCCATTATTTAACTCGATCGCTACGAACTATGGTGATATAAGTCATCACACTATCTAGATCGAGAGAATGATACGAACACAAGACTAATCAAATACAACACGATATAATTTTACAAAGCATTAAAAAAAAAAATCATAACATTTAAAAAGTACAATAATACAACAATTGCACCCAACTCACTATAAGTATATCATGTTGTTTTTAATTTCTAAATTTCAATTAAACAAGGCTGGGAAAAATTGTCATTAAATAGGAAAATATAAGTACTAATTGGGATTAATGCTTTATAAATGGTTTTGATTCTATTTTGTAATATCAATAGTGTATTAAATACCTAAAAAGTTTTGAATAACAGTGTTTTATTTTATTTAGAGTCAACTGTGAGAATTGTTTTATCTATTAAAGTTAAGCTTTTTTAGTTGTTTAACGAAAAAAAAAACTATAAAGAATAGTAAAACGGTAAACATAAAATTTTTAATTAGGAATCTAAAACAATCTTCATTAGGTGCTTAGGTATAATAGTAAATCGTGGTTCAAACAGGAAGGAAAATATTATTGTGTTCGTAAAACTATCGATCATAAACTTATTGCATTAGTTAGTTTGAACGTACGAACAATTTTGATAAACATCATCTGCATACTCACAAATGATAACATTCACATTCAGTGTATATAAACAATAGATGAGGAAATTTTTTATTATTTTTTTTGTAAGAGGTCCACATAATTAACTTTTATTGTTCCATTATACTGAATCTGTGAATGTACCAGAAACAATGTCGTGTTATGACATTCGACTGAAATAATATTATTTCGGTTAAAATAACAGTGATAAGAATATTAAAAATAAAAAATTATGCAATAGTCGGTTCAAAAATGTGTCGTCGCTATAAATAGGAATTTGTATTTTGAAATAACAATTGTAATTAAAAGCAAATTGTTTTAAAAGAAAATGTATTATTCAATATTCGGTAAATGTATAGATTTGTGAAAAAAAAGTAGAATAGATCAAATTATTTTGTATGCGCTTAAAAATATGACTGAAACCCCGACCATCCTTATAAATCCTATGTTAAATTATGTATATGAACAGTTGTTAAAAGCACATTTTAACGACTGTATAATAAAATAATGACTATTAAAGAGTGTATACTTTAATAGATATGTTACATATTGTTACATACACCAGTGAATTCATAAAAAGGCCTCGTATAGATCCTTGTACCTCGACGAACACTAAATTGATTGAGGTCTTTATAATAAAAAGAAGTTTAGTTCCGATCTTTAAACCCTACTGAATACATCTACCTAATACAAGGTTAAAATAATTTATTAGTTTTAATTTAAAAATAATGTAAGCTTAACTACATAATGGATTAGATAACACCTACGAATTAGCTGAATTTAAAAGCATTTATATTGTACTTACTTATACAATCTACGAATTTAAATCTTTTTTAGAAAAATTAAATAAACTCACATCAGTAAGCACATAACTACATACAATGTAAATTATGTAAACTAAAAACCAATTTTCACTATAACTAGACCAACAACTTTCTTTAGTCATAATTCCGAGTGACCTAAAATTCTGTATATACAAAATATAAAAACCAAGTAGTAAAAAAAAAAAAAATTATAAAATCATAGTAAATAGGTACTCTAATCATAGGAGTGTAAGTACTGCAACAAGTTCATGTATTAAAAGTTCGTGAAAGCCAAACAAAATATAATTTATCGTGTATTTTATGTGAGCTGTAATAATATAATATTGTGGTATGTTTATAGTGCTTAAATGGACATTTAATTCAAAATCAAATTTATGATTTTCACATCTTTATAGTCGGTGGCCGAACATCATAGTAAAAATTAAAAATAAAATAAAAAACCTTCCGAGTAAAAAATGTTTATTATAATATTATTACGTCTAATTGAAAAAAAAAATACAAAATATATCATATGCCACCCCTAATACAATAAATCATAGTATTAAAACTTAAAGATATTACCTCTCGTCCGAAATCACGACGATTTGCCCGGTACACGATGGTGCAGTAATAGATTCCGAAATCTGGAAAAGTCAATCGCGGCTTATGACATGGTTTGAAACAATTGTATTCATCAATCGAACGCTGCAGCGGGAGTACAACGATACCGTATTCTTAAATGACGAATTGAATGAGCCGAGTTGTCACGAATATGTCACTCTCGTATGATACTTGTGCTCACAAAATAGTGATATAACCACGGACTATTTGTGGCCGGTGCACAGCGTGGCATTAAATATTACCGTATTGCTCGTTGGACGACGACGTCTCGAAATGTATACGATATCGTGCAATCGAGCCGGTATAAATAGGTACGTTTTTCGTATCCCCGAGAGGTGCTCTTGTACAACTGACTAACACTCGCGTCGCGCGTGGAATATAATATACGAGATTAAAATATATACATATATGTGTCATCGATCGTTGGTCATCGCGGTATAACAATAGTGTCGTATCGTAAACGCGTTATGTGCATGTGTACCACGGTCGCCGATCGACGTTCGACTTGCGGCTGCAGTTACGCGCCATACTACTATGGAAACAATATTGTATATCCACGCGAGTCACCGCGGAAGGCTGCTAATTTGTCGTCGCTATAATACACATAATATAATACACCTATTCGCTGCCCTCTGCTTCCTCCCCACTTCCGACGCGGCGGCGCTTTTCCACTTCGACGGTACCCACTGCAGCGCGGCGAGTGTATAATATAATAATATTAATATCGCTCGAGAGCGCGCACACAGGCACACACACACTTGTTGTTACTGGTTCATGATGATATTATTATTATTATTTTACGCGCTCTTGCCGCGATAATATTATAATATTATTGTAATGTATTCGATATTGGTCGTGATTTTATGAATGCTCTGCCAACTGATTTTCGATTACCTGCAGCCACGGTGTCGTAAACGATACCCGCGACAGTAATTATTATTATTCGTATGCGTCAAATACGTCTCGACTGATACAACGGCGCAGGCCGTTCAAAGTTTGGTGGTGATTTCTGCGCGTTTGCGAATCCCGATCGCAGGACTACGACGCAATTGCCAGCGTTGCGTGTAGGAGGTATACGGTGAAACTTTACGAATATAATTTATTATTTCACGCGCAGTTTAGTGATTCAATTGCATATTATGATTATAAAATACAAAGGTGAAAAATCGTAAAAAAAAAATTTTAAAAAAAAACGATTTACAACGATTGCTGTGTAGGTACCAATAACATGTGCAGCAGGAGGAATCCATATAACAGCACAACAATGCCATTTTTAAAGAAATACTCATAAATACGTTATATAGTATACATAATATATATTGTTAATATTATAAAACCGTAGTTTTTTTATTTATAGCAAAAACGAAATGAGAGTATTTTATATTCGGATAAAGTCAGCGTGATACTTCAAATTAAGCGTACTTTTATATAATATGTGTTGGAAAATGCCAAACAGAAAAAGTTTTAACATAACCCTGAAATGTGAGTGTTTATATTTTTGTTGAATTAAAATTAAAATATTTTTTTTTTCAAAGATAAATCCACATATTTGCAACACAATCACGTCATAGGTTAAGCTCTATAAACATAATTGCACAGTTTTTATTATAATTTATAAATTATTAACAAAATACTTCGAACCCATTAAATTAAATAAACAGTTTTCATCGTTTAATAATGTATTTTAGTAGGTCATCCATCGGTTAAGAATAATATATTACCTATATTATATTTTCAATACTCTTGTATTTAATCCAGTAGTGTGTTGTTATTTGCATATTTAAATTGGGTGTAATACCTAATACATAAACACATAAATAATTTTAACTATAGGACAAACATATTTTGATATGTTCAAAACATATAAGATAAACAGTAAACACTAATTTTTTTGAAAAGAAATCACGTTTTGAAAATATCGTTTTATATAATTAGAATTTATTACAAAACAATATTATTGACAGTAAATATAGGTTTTATATTTTTTATCTTTATATTTTTTCAAACGTTTAATTTTTTGAATGATAACATAATATTTCAAATTTTATATTCAAATACTAAATGATAAAAACACATAAGTTTCATATTTATTCAACATTTTTGTACATCGATTAACTTTTTATCATATCTGATTTTTAAGCTGGCCGAAATAAATATTCTATAATTTGGACTACACCTAATATATTACATAGAGCTCAACAGGATGTCGAAAACATGTTAAGTCACGTAGCTATTACTACTATTTAGGTGCACTACAAACTATTTTGGGGTTAGGATTTTTCTTCTTAGAGATTATTATTGCTTAAAATTTGATTGTACCTACTATGATATACTGCACGTGTCTTAGGAATAAATTTGAAAGAACATCAACTTTGATAAATCTATGACATGATAGAAATGTAACTTTACCAATCGGTCAGCAATAATCAAAATAATTTGAAAGTTTATTAAAAAATCTAGTGAACTTTTTATGATAAAATAGTCATTGACTGATGTTAAGCACTAAATCATATAGGCATAATATAGTTTGAATGTAGAATACAACAAAATACCACTACTCATAAACCGGGAAAGAGTCTCTGTTGTAAATTAGCCATTAAGTGGTCATTAGGTGTCGAATATCGAAGGTATCTTGTCATTTCGTATGCCAGTGCTGTAATTGATATGTTAATTTTCAATCCAATGATATATCATAGTAACAGTGAAAAGTGATTCTGAATGGAAACGATGTTTGTCTACAAAATATAACTCACAATTTTGGTGATTCTGCAAATGTTGTTAACGTTTTAAATTTTAGGGCTCATAAGAAAAGACATGTTTATAATAATTCAATGTCTTTCCCAACTAAAGATAGTTTTTTTTGAAAAAGAACTTCATTTTGCCGAAAAATATTTTTTAAATTTAAACCATTGAATAAATTTAGTAACATTCAACTTTTTAATTAGCTTATATTTTGGTTGACAAGGTCTCTCTCCACATTATAATAAAATCTGCAAGTAATCACAGTTATTTTATAATAAATAAGCGTGTATAATAATTAATAAGAAATTAGTATAATTAAGTTCTCTAAAACCAGTAATTAACTAGAAAAAAAAATAAACAAAGGCATAAAATAAAAGTAAAGCATTATTTAAATAATTATTGTCATTGTTATAATCATTATACAATTCTATGTTCAGTAAATAAAAAACAATTTAAACATTTGACGAATGTATTTGATTATTTCTATAAATGTTTACTTGTACCTATGCATAAAATAATTAAATAGAAAATTTAAGTTAATATTATTTTATAAGAATATTTTATGTAACGATAACTTATAAATTCAACAATTAAATTATTTTATTTAAACTAAACATATCTGAAATTGCATTCGGACCAATTTGACCTACGCGCGCCTTGTTTTATTATTAACAAATTTGTTCAGAAGAAATTCTGTTAGTTTTGGTCTAGAAGCCTCACTATGCTTAATAAATAAGTTCGAAAGTATAACTTAAGTTTACAAAATTACATCAAACAATATTTTACACATTTTGTGTATAGTAGACTGAATACATTTTTAAAAGAAATTGAGTGATTAAAATAATAATAATAATAATCCAACACTATTCAAAAACTATATTTTAAAAACTTAGGTACAGACAAATTTTGATTTAAAAATAAATTAGACACAAAATATTATATTTTGGTATTAAAAGTATAACAGATGTCACATGATAGTGTTGGTTCATTTTAAGCTTTAAACTAAAGATTTATAATCATAATCATAATCGAATTTTATTTTAGACTTGTTGCAAATATTTCGTATTACATTTATAAATCGTACAAACTAATAGTTCAATTTGTATGAAATAAAACAAAACAAAACAAAATAGTCTGTAATTCTTGAAAACCGCAATATATCACTTATCCACTATTAACATACTTAAGTAAATAAGAAAAGAATTTCAAGCTAATTGGATTATAAAAATATTTTGATTTATAAGTTTAATAGAAAAATTATATCTTGAACCTGAATATCTGCCAAATGCCCACATTAGTGGGTGATGATTTTTTCGAAATTTTCTGTAAGACTACTTGAAAATAACAGTGTCTGTTCAATACGTATATAAATTCAAGTTGTAAACTGTGGAATAAATCGACACTAAAATTATTATTATAGTATGAATAATATAATATATAGATACGTCGATTTACAAATAGGTACATACAATAAATCAAAATCTGTAGTTTAATTGATATCAAAAATGATTTTATATATTTTATTTTTTACAACTTATCATGACCTATGGGGTAATATGATTTCAATATTTCTTATTGGCATTATTCCGTTACTAATATTGTTGATAATATCATGAAGACATTATAATTCCTAGAACTAAGGAAACCCGAAGTACGTATATGTTTAAGTATAATATCCAATTCTAATAAATAAGTTACTTAGATGCAAGCATTGAAATCATAGTTCAAACTTCAAAGTACTATAAATATGTATTCAAAAGAACTGCAAGTATTGTCTTACACTCTTACGCAATAAGTTATATAATTGTAGTATATTTTTTGATAACTATGCGAATTTGATCAATCTGAAAAACAAATAAGATATTAATGCGTAACGTAGATACCTAGTTCAACTTACAACTCAAACAAAGTAATTTAAATTCTGTTCAGAATAAAATATGTCATACTTCGTCTACATTTTAGGTACTTAAATTTTTAATATATTTTTAATCCATATGAATGTATAGGATACATTATATGCTATGTACATATACATAAGGGGCGATTAACCAAGCATGATTAACTTTTCTTTTATTGTTTAGTAATGCATTTATTCAAACTCTCATTTTTAGAATTTTTATTATTGATTTATTATTAATTATTGATGACCTCATTTTCAAATCCTTAGATTTTTTATTCAATTCAAGGAGAAGCATGTGGTAATGCAAACAACTTCGTTTTCTCTCAAAATATGAGAACCACCTTTTTTTACTGTAAATTAGATTATTTTTTTTTTTATTTTTTTTTATTTTTTTTAAGCTTCGGCAACTGAGGCCATTAGCTGTAGTAGGATTTGTATTGTAGGTTTTTTTTTGTATTGTATATTTTTGGGACGGTAGGGGGGAACACGTGTGTGTTTGTTTTGGCAGAATTTCGAATGGGGCACCCGTAGGTTTCTGCCATGCCCCGGGGGTGGGGGATGGCAGCACTTGTTCTCCGGTCACCGCGACTTGTCCGGAGAAAAGTGCCGCCCGGTAGCCGAGGATCGAACCACGACCGGCTGCGTCGCAGCGGACGCGTCAGACCACTCGGTCACCTCATCCCCAAATTAGATTATTATTGGTGCATCTTATAGAAAAATACAAACGAATAGTTTACGAGTTCCTAAATTGTATGAACCTACTAAGGATAATAGTCCTTAATAATGATTTTAAAATAAAAAGTTCTTTCCTTTATTATAATATTATTATGTAATATTTAGTCTAATGCTCTTTAGTTATTGTACATTTATACCATAACAAAATGTACAAATTATCAAACTATCATAATTTTAAAATCTTCCTTGTACCATATCTAAACCAGTTATTATTTACTATAACTATCATTAATTGTACGTTGTACCTACATTGAGTACTCAGAAACTAGTTATTTGAATTTCGATTCAGATGCGTCAACATTTTCAATAAAATAATCCAATTAACAGTCAAAAATATAAAAGGGTGGTCCTTATTAAAAAAAAAGAAGATAATTCTATTGGCACAGGACACTCTTGAGAACTTAAATAGTATAAAATAAATGCAAGTATTGTCAAATGTGATCCTTAAGAATACACGGACTGTTTCAAAAATCACAATTTAAATAAATACATTATTAATATTATAAAGTATTATATTAATGAAATAATATTTGGTGTATTACTCTGAATAATATGATTCATAAATGCTATTATTATTATTAATCGATTTTGGAACAATCAAAGAGTATCAAAAAAATATTTCATCATCTATAGCTACAGCTTGGATAATCAAATAGATAATATATTTATAAAGTATAGTCCGATCTGTCTATGACTAACAGTTTTATTGTTCAATACCTGTGTCAAGTGTAAAGAGTGTAATCTCAAGTAAAATTATTTAAAGCTAAATGTTAGGTTGTATAAACATTTACTAATCATTTAATAAAGGAATAATAACCTATAAACGGTCCCTTAAATATGATTTGGCGTTCCAAGATCTGTTCATTACATTTTTGTGAATTTTTAAAACAATCAACAATTGTGCGAGCTACTTGGTGGCATAAGTTTAAATTATAAGAGAACAGATTTTCTAAAACTATAATAATGCACTATGATTATTATAAATATATACTGCCTTTGACTACAGCTTATTATTATGATGTAATATTATAATATATATATTATAATATTTTTATAATTACAATGAAATATTATAAATCGGTTTTATTTTCCGAGAAATGCGTAAATAAAATAATATATTTTATGATGAACTCGAAATCAAAATATTGGCGCGCAGGAGCTAACAAAATTACAAGAATGTATGGTAAATATACGTAGGTCACGTATAGCAGTCCACGTGCTGCGTTTGACCGGGTATTGGTATTAGTCCTTGGACTACAACCTGGTCGCAACGGCGGAGGGTTTGGTCTTCGGTATCCAACGTCTGCCGTTACCACCGCCACGCCACCATAAAATAAACAGATTCACACACGTGTTTCACCCAAAAAGCGCATTAAGGAAAGAAGCTGAAGTCGATGCATAAAAAAAAAAAATTATAATATAGATGGATTTAAGATGTTTGGCTGTGAACAAGTTTTTGAGAAATATTTTAAGCGTTTGAGATGAAAATATATACGATCGAGATTTACTAGGATATATTTCAAGGTGAAAATGACGTGTGTTTGGATGAGGCGAAAGGAGTGGTTGTAGTAGATGTATCAATTTGGATAAATGTTTGATGAAAGTGAAAAACAGGTTTTCAAAACGTATTTTAAACAAGTTGGATGCACAGTCGTTATTTAGGGGAAACGATGTTTGAAAATCGCTTACCTGCCTAACTTCAAAAATCATAAATTCGTGGGTGATTTTAATTAAATGTTATCATTAAAACGCTCACGTAATTTATTACAACTCTTAAATATTCTACATTGGATGGACTCTTGTAAATATCATGAATCATGACGAAAATGTTTTCTAGTCACTAACAGAAGTGTAAAGTTAAAACCAACTGACTGGTTAAATACAGTTAAAGTATAATGCATACCTATGCAACATATTGTTATGACTTATAATATAATTTAGCATAGGTGAAATAAAATGCTTTTTTTAAATTTAGCTTTCACAATTACCAAAAGTAATCAAATTATCATAACATAGTTAATGTGTTACAAATAACGAGTCAAAATAATAAACCTATACCTAGTTTGTGATATTGAGCTACAAAATATAATGCCTTTTAAAACTACGTAATTTAGAGAAGATGTAAGCCAATTTAAATTAAATAAAAAATGACGATTAAAATAGCTATGCAAGAGATAGATGAATGGGATAATATAAAAAAAAATATTTATCTTAAAATTGAAGACTATTGTATTCAATTTATCCTTAATTTAAAGTCAGAAAAATTGTAATTATAATACCTTGTGCAATTAATATGACATGTCACGTGCACACGTTACACATGTTACATGAAAGAATAGAATAATTTAATCTGCAACATAATTGTTTTTTTGTAGGCAGTAATAAATTGAAGCAAATAATGAACGTTAAAGATAGGTTTAGAAAAATTTTGTTTCTAAAAACTAATTTAGTGTCATTGGTACTGCACAATAATTTTTGAGGTATATTACGTATAACAGCGTGTTATATAAAATTAATATTTTTCCTAAAATAAAGATTGCATAAGGATTGATAACGTAAATAAGAAAACACGATGGACAATCAATATTGTTATGTAAAAATTTATTCTTGGTAACATAACTCCTGATTATGGTTAAATATTGTTGTTAATAAGTGAATATGGCAGTTAATTTTCAAATTGTATGACGTGTATTGTTATGAACTCTGGAAATAACTACAAAACTATACTAATGATAAATGATAATTACATAATATGAGATGGAAGAGATAAAGCGAAATTGACAAATAGTTAAATGTAATGTTAAGTAAAAAAACATAGATATTGAAAGAAAAACAAGTAGATACATAACACCAACAGAATCAACCACATGTGACCACTTAAGTCACACTAAATTTTGAAAAAAATAATAAAAACATTAATTCATTAATTAATTGAATAATTTTTGTGGTCAAGATAATGACATTTTAAACACATTTATGCATCTTGACCGTATCGTACCTTTATTTATTGTGCCTCTTAGGTATAGATTGCATATTTTTTGTAAAAAAAAGTAATTAATAAAAAAATCATAAAACAATAAGTTAGGTAAATGGTATATGTGTAGGTACCATGTAAGTGCTTGTAGATAGATATATTACAACATCTTATTAAACAAACTCAGAATATTTTCTACTAATGGACTATTCGAAGGATTTCAAATTTTCACTGTATGAAATTAGGTAATCAATTATGTTATAGAAATGCCCTATATTTTGCATGTAAATTAAATTAAATTAATTTAAAACCAATAAATTATAATACTCGTCACAAAAGTAACTATAAATATAAATCCTACTACCTATACGAACGTTAAAATCAAGCATATGTTTTTACAAGTAGGTTTAAGCTTTTTTTATAAAGTTCCAATTCAAATGATTAATTATAAATCTTTTGTTAAATATAAACAATCTGTTAAAATATAGTAAATTAATAATTCTAAAAACTTATAGATTCTATAATATAGTATATTATAATGAGAGATTGGTCGTATAATTATTTGTATTCTAATATCTATGTGACTATGTATATTATTTTATTAATAAGATATCAATAATATGTTTAGTTTTAAGACTTATTGGTTTTTTTCAGTACCTCGTAATAACATAATAGCAAATATTTTTTGCATATTTTTTGCATACTTTTGATAATAGGTTTAGTATGGGAATGAGAATAAAACAAAATCATTTTTGAAGGATAATAAGAATCGCCTCCTCGTTATGCTCTCTGGTAATGCTAAATGGATTTCGAAAATATTTAAAGGTAACTATTAATTGGATATGAGATGATCTGAGCATATTATTTTTATTCCAACCGAGCTAACATGTCAACCATTTTTACCTGAAAATAAAAACAGAACGGAGCTTAATATAGATTTTTATAATTTTTTTTTCTCGGGCTGAGCTTACAATCACCCGATTTACGATAGGTAGCTTATATGAGCATCTACGCCATAGTTGATTTGAAAGTTTCAGGTTAAATAATTGTTTAATTAATTTTTGAGTTAGATTTCGGATATCAGAATTAAGTTTAATTTGTATACTTGGTTTATTGATAAAATAAAGTACTAAGTTCTTAGCATGTAAGTATACGACGAAAGGCATATTTTGAAAAATAGCTAAAATAAATAAAAGCTTAGGTACCTAATTATTAAATTATTTATCGAGTAGAGCATTGATTTTAAGGATATTTTAGATAAAACCTCACTTCCTTGGAATAAATAATATTGTAAGTAAATTTTAACTAATTTGAACTCAATTATGACACACAATAGATAACGTATTAAAAAATTAGGTACCAGAGTGCATTGCTCTGAACCAATATCATAAAATTATATGTCTAGTCACGCGCAAATTTTTTTAATGATGTTTAAATTTAATAAGCCTTGAATTTTATATTTATGTTCCTGAAATGTAACAATGAAGTTTGGCCATCTATGATAGGTACTTGCAAATATTATATTTACGACGATGCTAAAAAGCCCAATGTAGACAGTATTTGAAAAAAAACATTCTGACTTCTTGAACAAAATATAATATTTTGATCTTTAATGTCAATACTTAGTCAGAAAAAATGCAAGTGATGCTGAAATCAACTTAAAGCAATAACATTAGGTATTAATTAAGCTGTTAACCTCTCGTTTTTTGCAAATGTATTAATTTAATGTAAGTAAAATAAATAAGTAGGAACTTTTTAATATGGCTGAGGGAGAAATTAATGTAAACAAAAATGGATTTTAGTAAATAATTTAATAGCAAGAAAACAGTCGTGAAAAATCAAAAACAATATACCATAATACTATGATAGTCATGTATACTAAGCGTAAAACATTCAACATATAAGTCATAGTTAAAAAAATTTAAAAAAACACCATGGACGCTTTAAATAGATAAAAATAACTGCTGTGGTAATACTAAACACCGCGCATTGCTGCAAAGTTCTAGAAATGTTCCAAAAATAATCCACTGACCAAAATTCCAAAGGATAATATAAGAGATTATTGTGCATCGGACATAATATTATAATGTGGTAATATTTCACGTTTATAAAACGTTGGAAAAGTTAAACAGATAAAATCAACTTATTTAGCACCTATATATTATGCATTGTACAGTATGGCAAATAATATAAATTAAATTTAAAAAATGAATAGTTTTGCAATCGTACAATCACCCGCAGGCTTGAAGCAAATAGATAATTTGTAAAGCCGTCTGGTCACCGTACGTGACAAGAAATAATAATATAAATATTAAAACTAATGGTTTATTGATAGATATAGGCATTATTATACTACGATACAACTCCCCAAGACAAAAATCCAAGACAATTATGACTAATATAAATGACATGAAACTTAAACGCATATTATATCCGGCTGTTTAGATGTCAAAGGAACGTACAAAAATGCATACATGTATCGTAATAAAAAATTATATCAAGCACATATGCACTAGCTGATGATGCCGGGTGAAATGAGAAGACGTCGTCGGCAAAGTATACCGACAACATTAATAAAATACAACTAAGCCCGGGTCGACATGACCTAGCCCAAAATTCCATTCGAAATAAATGGCTGTGCCACTACGTATTACGAAATATTACAATAATACGAAAATATAACTCAAATTAATTTAAAAATATGATTTTGTGTGATAAAATCAATACGTGATGAACGTAGGTATTATATATAGGTACGCAATTGAGAGATAAAATTTTTTTATAAAACTCCAAATACCACACCTGCCAAGTATCTATAAACTATATATTAGACGAATGTCAACGACCCCGACTGATGTAGAGACGTAATTAATAACAAAAATTATATTATTTACTGTAATTAATATAGATTCATTTTATGAATTTCAAATTTATATACAGTATAACTATATAAGATTTAACTCATATTTTATATATTTTTTTTTAAAAAAACGACATATACCTGTACTCAAAACGTATAACTTTTCGAATACACTCGTTTAAATCGTTTAAAACAGGTTCCTTGCTGTAACAGTAACCGTAACATTCATAGTTCTTTTCTTTATCGTTTATACACACACACATATTATTATGAAAGACTTTATATAATATGTATGTTATATATGTAAGCTATTAGATTGGCATTCCATAAAAATTTCAAGTTTAATTACTTACACCGTCGAAAATTGTTTCCTGTCCTCGAAAGTGTTTATATTATAAACTTCCGAAAAACGATCGAACTCGGTATATTATTATCTTAACCAATTGTTGGATAATAGTGTAGGTTTAGTTATTCTATGGTGTTGAGGTATATACCAACCATTGACATACTTAGGAAAATATAATTTTTTTACTGTACATCGAATTGTCGAACTATTCAATCGTATCGTTCGTCGTAGAACATTTTACATACATTTTTTTTACTAAACTTATAACTGAATATTTTCTCCAGTCGAGACATATTACTCGCGTGTGAGTGTATATGAATGTCTAAAAAATGTGTTGTCGTCGGCAGAGTGCCTGAGTCAGGTTAAGTTGTTAATGAGAAATCATAAAATCATAATAATATAATAGTTTTATAAGATAATCATGCAAGTTTCAGGTTCAAGGGTTTAGCAACACGAATCTGTATGATAACGTACAAAAAAGTAAGTTACAGTTGTTATTGTGGAGAAGATTTGAAATATTAAAACTATTTCAATTTCTTCAATATCTATGAGCATATTTAATTACAACAAATAAAAATATCTTTCTTCCCTTATATTTTAAATTTGCCCAATGAAAAATCTCACCATCTTTTACCTGAATAATAGTAATTGTTCTACGGACATTAAATTCGTTTCTTTCATTCCTCAATTAAAATTGTAGTGACCGTGACTGACTACAAATTATAAATTTTAATTTTATCTACTGTGACCTTTTAATTGTACACTTCGAGAAGTAAATACAAAATACAATAATCCACATTCATAATACACAACCGCCATTATTCAATATCATTATTCATTAAGTAGGTATTTAAGTTTGTTTTCATTGTAATTCCGTAAGCATCATAACATCAAGGCAATTAAAATACATGCAGACCATACATTCTACCTACTCATTAATATTACACGATTAATATATACCTGCGTTGTAAAAATAATTTATAGGTATCTACCTGGCTGGGTTCAGCATAGAAATCCGTCTTAGAACAGGGTCATCCAAATGTCTCGCTGTAAAATATTGATGCGAATCGTATCTAAAATCCTAATTTAGTCGCAACCAGTTTTGAAAAATTTGACCAAACTCGTTCTTATAAAGTATAATATTACTATATTATGACGAAAATGATAAAGAAAAATAAATAAACCTTTGCTCCAAATATAGCGTATAGTTTTGCGAATTGTATCAACCAAAGTTAATTTTTAAACATAGCTTTTTAATCATCGAAAATATAAGCGATCTATGTGTATAAACTATAAATGTATTAATATGTTATTAATATCCCAGCCAGTCGTACATTTTGTTGCCTAATTTCCAGGAGTAAGTACTTACGTTTTTATTTTTGTCCAAACAGACCAACTTTGGTGGTTGATAACAATTGACAGCCGCGGTCCACGGGGTTGTAGTTAAAGACAAAATTGAGTCATATTATAAAAAAAGTCCACCGAATGGTATGTTATGTGTTCTCGTTACCAACGGCATGCAGGCATTTTCTTATTAATGACACACCACTGCAAATTAATAAAATATATTGTATTTTATAATAATAGACTCAAATATTTTGACCAAACTATAGGGGGCGAGGGGAATTTAGACGAAAATTCATCATTTTGCAGATGACTGTCCAAGCTTATACTTATGTTTTCTTTTTGTTATAATTTAAAAAGTGTATAATATTTACTGATCATAATATTACTATATATACTATACAATGTAGTTGGGCGCGCCCCGTATTTAATAATAAATGGATAATAAATAATTAAATTACTAACATGAATAGAATTCTTAGCTTTTAATATTTACATTTTAAAAATAATAAGCCAAGCATCAGAGGCAGTGGAAGAGTGGACCCCGATTGGGGGAAGCAATTTACCCTTTTAAATCAGCAGCTGCGTGTTAAACGATCAACTTTATAATATAAATTACGAAAAATTGTATTACCTATACGTTTTCCAATTCATCTACTTCTACGAACGGTTGACTGTATAATAATAGGTAGTCAATATATTATCATATACATTGATAACAGTACAGTATCGACGTATCATGTAATATTAGTAGGCATTCGTATTTATCAATGCCAAATGTCAATGAACTTGTATTGACGCTGGTCAGTGAACTTATTTTATAAATTTGTATTTCTTAATAATATACTAGATGACCGAATCATATAGAAATACTAACGCAAAATTTGAATGGTAAATTGTTGCATGGTTGGATAGCGTGGGGATGGAACTAATTTTCACTATTTCTATATATATTTTTTTATATCACATCCTTACTAATTATTTATATTTAAATGTTAGTGGTGCATAAATTTTATTTTTGAAAACATGTACTACGTTTATTATTTATATGATATTATATGTACCTATTTCAAGCATTATCAATTTGGATAAGTCTAATAAATTTTAAATTGCATTAATAACAATAATTTAAAATCCAATCTCACCTTCAAAATTAATATCATTATTGCGTTGATCACCTGTGCGATCAAAAAACTCAAAACCCCGACGTTAACCGGTGTTAACTCAATTATAAAAATTAGAAATAATTGTTTGTATGCACAGTTTGCATTCTAATAGATTGTATTTTTTTATTTAGTGTTACAAATTTACAATATTTAGACTACATTATTAATTTTAGTTGAAAAGTGATATTAACTATTAAGAGTATGTATGGGAACGCCATAGGCAGTTTTGGATGAAACCACCCGTAAGTCAGATTGAGTCTAAACATTGCAAGACTTTTATTTTTATGTCTAAAAGTCTAACTTTTTTTTTCTAATTCGAGCACTGCAACCACACTGTATTATGAGAACTACAAAGTATAGCAATTATAGAACTATGTACTAGTTTAAGGTACTAGTGTTACAGTGCTGAAATTCAGGAGGAACCCGGAAAGACGGAGTTCTCCTTTTTAAAAAATATTTATGCATACCACTTATGATTAGGATAAACATTCGAGTACGTACATTTATTTTACTCTATTGAATCCCCCTTCTAATTTGTTTCCAATTCAACCACTGATAGTTTGTAATATACTTACTAATAAAGTAAATATAGTAATGTCTATGTCTTAGTATTATAAAACTTATGGAATTTGCTCGTTAAAAATGTAGGTACTTATAAACTAAATAGTAGAAATGAAAATAGTTAGACATATATAGATACGTTTTCTGTATAGATCTACACTTAGTTATTTGGTAGGTATTCTCATCTTATCGATGATTGCTTTAAAGTTTAATTAATAGTCGATTTTATACTTTACATTTTATTTTATTCTTACATATCATAAAATATTTATAATTTAATTGTGTTTTTATTATTTTTTAATCTATGAGCGTATTAAAAAAAAAAAAACTTTATCTTGTCTACATACCTATTTTAATTTGTAATCACCACGATGACCACTCAGACCCCAAATCTCCTACGTCTTGTGTTGCAGTTCTTGTAACACAGTATTGGTAGTTCGGCAAAGCTCACATACCTAACGCTATACAACACAAATGATTGAAAATCAATAATCAAAAACATAAACATAATAATTAGATAAAATGATAATACATATAAATATTATGAGGTTAATATAAAATTAATAAATGTAAAAATGCAGGCGCAAATTATTGCGGTGGTGAGAAGCTGGCTGTTGACTTCTACATACGTGTTTTCCAAAGCTAGATAAAAAATGATACAATAAAAACCATTACACTGGCGTGAGTTGTACAGTGAATAAATCACGATGGTGAACTCACATATGTGTAATATACTTTATACATAGACAATAAAAATATACCTATTGTATACGAGAGACATATTATGTTTATACCTAGTTATTAGCTATTTATCACAAACATATATACGTGACACATCTGTCGTCAGTCCGTGAAGACCTTATAAAATGTTTGTAGTTGTAGTAACTATCAGATACTATACTTACCACCGATATTCAACCCATATGCGTTGTCTAGACTGTTTCTTGCTCTTTTTTTCAGACCGTCCACACGCTTAATAGTATATAATTGTTAAATTAGGTAGGGAAAAATGTTGCAAAATGAACTATCATTATATCTTGTTGTGAGTACAGAAAACAATAACTAATTAAAGAGATAAAAATGAAAAAAAATTATTTATATTTAAATGGGACCTCGATATTATTTATGTCACATTTATATACATTTTTTTTCAAATTTCACAGGTCGTACATGTACGTAATGAAAGACACGACCTGTAAATATGCCTATGATTCAACTTTCGACCGAATGTAAACGTGTACATGACACGGAGTGTATTAATTTCAATCGTTCCAATAATCATTTTTTTGAAATCAAAATGAGAAAGTGTAAAATAAATATTTGCATCTTTTGCGATTTATTTTTTGTAAATATTATGTTTACAATAAGAATAATTTATGTAGTTATAAATTATAATGTGTTATGATTTGGTGTACATGAAAAAAAACATGTACCCAGTGGTCAAACTATAAGTTGATAATTCTAGAGTTTTCACAACAAAATACAACCTTTTATTTTTATTTTTTGGTCAAAGTTGGATACCTGCCATATGTACATAATATACCATTCCAGCGGCGGGTACAAAGGGAAGATAGGCTAAAGGGTGTTCACCACTCTTGGCCTGTGTTTCTTTACGTTATTTTTATATTCTTATATTAAACTGAAAAAATTATGCCCCCCCCCCACTTTGTGTGACTTCTGGATTCGCTACTGTGCCATTCAAAAAGACATTACGAGGGCTAGTTGAAAAAAAAGTTGTTCATTAGGTAGTTAAAAACACAAACTATAATTGTACAAGTCAAATACAGCGAAAGTGATCAGGACTTAAAGGACAAGGCTATTAAATAGTACCTATAACTCACTACCTCTGAAAATGCTGTCCCTTATAAATTATAATATTATAAAATATGGTGTTTATTTTCCTGTTTTCTTAGACCAGATGTGCTAAAATTTGGCCAACGCCCTTGTTGATGTTTTCAAAAGTAAATGCCGTTTTCATAAATTCGAATATCTAGATCATAATTTAAGCTATTTAAATTAGCTACTATAATAAGTAATAATTATTATATTATACTCGAGAGGCACACTATTTGGTACTTTGGATAGGTCGAAACCATCTGCAATTAATACTTGTTAATAAATCTTTCTATTTCATATATTAACACATAGTATATGATCCTGATTCCATTATGATAATATTATCACGTTAAACAACATGTTATTATTTTTCCAATAACCCTGGGGTGTCATTAAAGTCATTCATAGTTTCTAAGAATCCGTGAGTCTGCCATCTGGTTACAGTGGATGCATACCTAATACTTAAAAAACACAATACTCAAACAATCATGAACAATGATACAAGAGTTATTAAACTCGAGTACACCCGTGTTGCATACTAAAAATATTATAGGAACGTCAAAAGTATAACAAATTACGCAAACGCAACTAAGCAAGGTGGACAAAAAAAAATTACAATAATAAGTAATAATTATTATAATAATAATAATAAACAAATGACCATGAAATAAAATTGCGCATTTATCATAAATATTTTGGTGATTTGTTACATACATTAATGTTATAATAGACTTTGGGTCCTGTGTAATTTGATAAATACTGTCTATAATAGACTCCACCGCTTTATTGTTATATTATTCTGTTTTAGCAAGTATTCTACAAAAGACTACCGTGACGCACGAGTGACAACCGTTTTGTGTTTATTTTTCTGTATGTCATTAGATTAAATTGCATATTTATTATATTATGCGTTATGTAGAAATAAACAAATTTTTCCTCACCCGGCGGCTTTTGTCGCGAGGCACCTGCGTCATCGGTGCACATGAAATAATTCTGAAATAGGTGAGATATCAAAAGAAAAAATGTACTTGAATGCACGCCTCGAAGTATTCTCAAATACGTTCAGTAAGTTTATAAACGTATGTATACCCGTAGTCACACGCCGATGGTAGGCAAGTTTCATCATTCGCACAAACTGCCTGTGCCAGGGAAAATAAAATACCAGCACGTTATGCTAGGTATAATAATAATTGTCTCCACACGTATAAAACGTTACGTATAAACTATATAAATTATTTCTTTTGTATTAATATGAGATCGTACACATCTGAAGCTGACGAGGACTGCACCTAACTATGTACTTGGGAATATATTTATTATCGTGTACTGTAATGTGTTTGAAAATTCGGTGCCGCTAATCACTCCAAAAATACAAAGGCAATATTTTACTAATTTATAGCTTAGGTTATGTTGTGCTGAGTGTTTGTACGCTTCAACTGCTTTATACTGCAAAGGCCAATTATCTGTTTTTCGACCAAAATAGTATGAAATAAAATGATTTTTTTTAATATAATTGGTTTTTAATTTTACACGGTTTTGAAGTCTTAGACACATTATGTAACTCCAGTATAAGTGAACAATCTCACACACTTTATATTACATTATAATATAATATTATTCAGAATGATGCATCAAACAGTGCTCACCCAAATTGTTTCACTAATTGATGAATTAAATTCTAATTTAAAGTATTATACATAAGTACCCACTGTATTTTTAAATACTTAAGATTTTTTATACAATTTAAAGAATCTCCTTTGGCGAAATAAAGTTTTTTCTAATTAGAGCTCACTTTTTTTGTAAATTGATAAGGAGATGAACTAACTTTTTTAAAATGTTGAACTTGAAATATCTAAATCAAAATTCATTCAGAAGGGTAGTTTCTGAGTTATTAAATTGTAAGTGCTAATAATAATACTGATATAATAATAATGATATTATAATCTATGATAAAAGGTTTAAATGATATGAGAGAAATAATAATTTGGAAGTAATTAATATTAATTTATTAAAATTGTTGAGGTATAACTTGTAAAAATATTCTAAGCTTATAATAAGATCTAGAATTTAGAATAAATATAATTTTATAATTTGTATAAAATCATTATGAAATAGTATGAGTGTATACAATGTAATAACAAAAAATAACACGTTTAAATTTCAATTTAGACGTATCAACATTTAAAAACAAAAGTCATCCGATTAACAACTTACTGTAAAGAGAGAGTTGTTATAGCACAAAGTTATGTAAATATTCAATTATTTTAAAATAATATGGTCTTTAAGTGTTATTAAAATGTATAATAGTTGGATGAGCGTGCTTGGTGAATAACTTTGTATACGACAACGAAGAGCAGTATAATATTACTATAGTAACCTTCGATAATCGAATAGTTGATTAAAATAATCGAATGACAATTAATTACATAATATAATTTACTATATTATATTATTTAGTATTAAGTATTTTTATATACGTATAGTATTACGTTCAAGTTCCGAAATTGTAATTTCGAGACTTGTACCTACTATGAGAAACCTCGTCATACTTTCTGAGCCAAGGAAGTGTGAAAGGGGAAATAAAGATGTGAGAAATAATTTAAACTAGTTTAAATCAATTAAATTTGAAGTCTTAGGTATTTGGCTAGTTTCAAAAAAAATTGAGTATTGGATATTAAAAAAATCACCATTTTATGTGTTATTCAGCCAAAAAGCACAACTTGAACTCCAACTCCTGCTTCTATTGATTTCCTCAAGAATATACTCAAAAAGTATTAAAACATTTAAAACCGGAAAGTTATTTATAACGAGCAATTCTTTGATTAGAGTCATGCATATATCATATATGATATGTACGCATGAATTAGAGAGGCGTGAGTGTGAAGTTCACAAAGAAAATGTAGTAAGTGGATAAGATATGTGAATGAAAAATAGTGTAAATATGCATCCCCCCACTTTTATTACTGAATTCATTGTAATTATTTTGTTTAAATTTTATATTTTAGACTTGTGCGTGTTTGACGCTTGTGAAATTCGTATGACGCCAATAAACGACTTTTTTCTATCTATTTGTGTTGTAGACTATATAACGAAAATACAATGTTGTATTGTTGTTTATCGTTTAAAATACCATCATTTAATCTCAATATGTTTTGTGCTTTGACAATACAAGTGATATTTTCCAAGTGGCAAAGAGCTGAATATCTTTAGGGGTGGCAATGAAAAACAACTAATACCAACATTTCTACATTATAAAACCTAAGCCCTAAGTTGGTTAATGGTTATTTCTTCAACTTAAAAAAATCTATGACATCATTTTTACAAATAATATTATTTACTAAAGTATAATTGTTTATATTTTGATATTACATTTCATTAGATTACCTACATATACACTAGTACACCACTATTAAGTAGGTATTAACATAAGGTGACTATTTATTTTATTATGTTGAAAACTGATGCAGTTAACTAAACGAGTAGTCAATTTGTTTTAATAAACTATAATATTTTAAGTAAGATGAGCAGTTATAAGTAGTGGATCAACATTTTTCGGAATACCCATACGGCCTATGCAACTCTAATCAGATTCTTAACTTCTGCTGGAGTACAATGTCTCTGTGAAACAGGAGATTTTCTAAAATCTTCATGATTTAGAAAGATTTCTGGTAGAATTTTCAATCTAGTTTGAACTTGTTTTAAATATTTGGAAAATTACACTAGGGCTTAGCCTTTTAAGTACCTACCTATAACTTAGTACTTTTATTAATTACGATGATTTGTATAAAAATTAAATAATACCTACACATAAATTATAAAAACAATATTAATATAATTTTATGCTAAACATGATTGTGATTAGAAACGGTCGGTCGCGTTATATTTAAAAAATTTTTTTGAACTTCAACAAAATAACCAAGTTCCTTATTCATCGTTTTCGTCCAAATTTAAATTGAAAATAGCATCAAGGAAACAGCTGTGTTCTTTTGTCTTTTAGATTTTTGGGTGACAGTATGAACTACTTAATCTTCAATCATTAACTATAAAAATTGAAATTTTCGTAAATGTGTAACTACAAAATAATTAGCAAATTTTCGAGATTTTGAAACTTTAAATGATTATAAAAAAAACAATGCCCATGTATCTTTTATATTTTTTAATTTTTTTATGACAACTTATGAGGAACCTTGACTTAAATTTTTAACCTTTTCACCAGACAAATTTGTTGAAATTTATAGAAAAAAAACGATGAAAATTGAAAATTAAAATATCTATAAATAGCTCAAAATTAGTCAAAATATTATTAACATTTTTGGATGTTTAAAAAATTATAAAATAAACCATATAGTAAAAATTTCTAGTATCTACAGTTATTGGTGTTTGAATTACAACAAATTAAGAATAATTCGTGAATTTACTTCATAAAATTCTGCGATGTCAAAACATTTTAAACTTTAAACGCTCATAAAAAATTTATTTGACTCCAGTCAAACTTTTTTTTGTGAAAGGTAGGTAAATTTATGAGGAATCTCGTATTACATTTTAAAATATTAGATATCAATAAAAATAATACAATATATAATATGTATAAATAAAAATAAAAATAAATATATTATATAAATTTTAGTTATTGCTGATAAATAGTATTATTCATTTAGGAATTCTAATTCACTGATACTTATAGGTAATAATAAACTAAATAGCATCAGCTCTAGTACAGATATTTTTAATTTATGGGTTTGAAGTCCCAATTGTCATTACTTATTACTGGCAGTCTACCATAACATAATTTGTTGTTCGTGATGTAAAAGACATCTTACCTACTGAATTTTATCACACTGAGCCGTCACCAGAAAAAAACTATTGTTGTATAATATACATGAATATTTTATACATTATTTTTATTATATTATTATATCCAGCGCGAAATTCCTTAGTTCAATTTTATTGATAAGACTATATTGGAAGTAAAAACAATATTATGTTGATAATAATATGATAATTATTATGAACTGTACTTTAAAATTCAAAAATTAATCTAACTTTTTTAAATTTTATGATAGTTTAAAATCTGTACAAAAATATATTAGAGTACCTAAAAAAATCAGAAAGTTAACCAAATCATTTCAGAAGTTGTTTTAAAAACATTTAAATATTAAAAAATATAACGTTCAACCATTTTCTAAATTGTAATATTTTTCGTAACTATGCATAATTAAGTTTGTTTACAATTAATTTATGCTCTTAATATATTCCATTATATAATCATTCTATTATAAACTATAGTCAAATATAGATCACAATTTTTTTATTTATAATTAAAGTGAAATAATTCAGATTTTCAAGTATTTAAATTATACGTTATGAATATGATTTTGAATTCAATGTTTTTCAAACAGCGAGCTGTGTTCAACACCGTTAGAAGAGCATCAGCGATGAGCATATTTGACAAAAACATTTTGCCCTACGAAAAGTTGGAGTCAAACTTAAAAATTGTGAAAGATAAGTAAGTATCCATACATTATTTATTAATTGCAAATAAAACTATTTTCATCTCTTTTTAATATCATAATTGCATCTACTTTGACCACATACTAGATTCAGACTTAGATAAAGTAATTTGGGAGCGTCCAAGCACTTTCAAAGAAATATGTAGTGACTATATGCGATAGTACTACAATTTGAGATACATTCCATCTTAGTGACCAGTGGCGTCCTTTCAGTTTTTAATATTTAGGTTCAAAATCATGGACAAACCCACATAATTGATTCTATCTACATTTTTTATCTCGAAACAATTCCTATTCTAAATAACTTCATATGTGTAAAACAAGACGCGAGGTAGCTAAATAATTGTGATACCTACTTCAGTAACGTAATTATATATTTTTCTAGACTCTATAAAAACCTCGAGGGATCGACAAATTAAATCACTCGACTGCTTAAACATTATAAATATCTTCAATTTTCGAAATCATTGATAAATTGAAGACTGATAGTCTTGTTTTTGAATTTCTATTATATCAGAAGACCTATAGGTATATAAAAGTAATATATTCGAACTAAAAACATTGTAATTATAATTATTGTGAAGATGATAATGTTCTAGTTTTTGTACCTAAGCGCGAACAATACCTTATTTCCTTAAAATTAGAAAAATTATACCTAGTTATGTTTTTTCAAAAATAACCAGACCAAACATTTGGTTGGTTTTACAAACACCTATCGTCTATTAAATAGCGAAACTGTCAGTGGTCTACATAATTGTTACAGTTAGGTATTCTACTGATCAAATTTTTTTTTTAAATTTTGTTCTGTATACGAAATTTATATTTTTGCATTCTGAAAAAAATGATAGTAAAATCGAAATGAGGAAACACTTAGATTTAAGTGTTATAATCATATGAGTATGTGGCTTCGTTTACCTACCCCAGAGGGTTTTAAATAACAAAAAGAGGGATAATATTGATTTAAATTATGATCAAATAATTGGTATGATCGAATAATCACGGGGTCAATATGTGAGAACTGTTAAAAATTTTGTTCTAAACCTGAGGTATAAGGACCTATGGATAAACAGGAATAACGCCTCACCTCAATCATCACAAAATATTACAAGTATAGTAGTAAATTTTTGCAAAAAGCTCTTATCAATTTTAATAGTTTACATTTAATTAGTAATGATATAGTGATATCGGTGAATTAACCATTTTTACTATTAACTAGGTACCTGAAGATTATTTATTAGTATTATTACTTACTATATTAATAGGTATTCTATTCCATACGGTTCTCTACCTTAGAAATTACGAAATTGTAGGATATAAATAAGATATACATTTATAAAGACATAAATAATATACAAGAAATTAATTTAATAATAGTTTATCATTTTCGGTATTTTAAATAACAAATTAAAATAATGCATGCAATTATTATGTACCTGCATGGTGTCGTAAATAAAATATCACATTTTTATCATTCATTTAGCACTTTTTAATAATTTTTTTTATAACAGAATCGGAAAACCGTTGTCTTTGACCGAAAAAATTCTCTATTCACACTTGGATGACCCGGCCAAACAACACATTGAACGTGGTGTATCCTATTTAAAACTAAGACCTGACCGTGTGGCAATGCAAGACGCGACTGCTCAAATGGCTATGCTGCAGTTTATGTCATCTGGCTTGAAGAGAGTGGCTGTACCAACGACCATTCATTGTGACCATTTAATTGAAGCTCAAGTAAATTAGATTTATTTAGCAGTTAAAATAATATATTATTTNGAAGAGAGTGGCTGTACCAACGACCATTCATTGTGACCATTTAATTGAAGCTCAAGTAAATTAGATTTATTTAGCAGTTAAAATAATATATTATTTTCATAAAACATTTCTTAATAACAGATTGGCGGAGTAGAAGACTTAAAGAGAGCTAATAAAGACAACGAAGAAGTATTCAATTATTTGAAAACAGCTAGCGCCAAGTACGGAGTTGGTTTTTGGCGTCCTGGTTCAGGGATCATTCATCAAGTATAATACAAATTTTAAAAAAAATATTAGCTATAATATTTGTATCAAATTACATAAGAAAAAAATTTAATTATAATATTTTGCGTAGATTATTCTAGAAAACTATGCTTTTCCTGGATTGTTAATGATCGGGACTGACTCGCATACACCTAATGGTGGCGGACTTGGAGGTTTGTGTATTGGAGTTGGTGGTGCGGACGCCGTAGACGTGATGGCTAATTTTCCGTGGGAATTGAAGTGTCCAAAAGTAATCAATAATTATTATTATTTAATAATTTTAATTGATGTTTTTAATTTTTAAATATAGATTATTGGAGTCCATCTGACTGGAAAAATGAAAGGTTGGACTACACCAAAGGATGTCATTCTTAAAGTGGCAGATATTTTAACAGTCAAAGGAGGTACAGGTGCTGTAATTGAATATCATGGACCAGGAGTGGATAATATATCATGCACAGGTAACATGTCTATATAAACAATAAAAATTAATATTTCATTCCTTGTCCTCTATAGATTCCAAAACTTCTGGATCATTTTCAATAAAAAAAAAAATAATAGATTCCATGAGGCTCGAGAATCGGGGGAAATTAATACTTTGGTTTTCAACAAATATACCTATGTGGCTGTAGGGTGGCTCGCACATAATTTTAATTTCTGCTTACGAAACAAACATATACAGTTGTTTGTATTATAAGATTATCATTATTAATTGCAGATAATAAAATATTAATTATGAGTGGATACAATTTTGTATATTATAGGATATTATATATAGTTTATATAGCAAAGTAAATGACTCAACCTTATTAAATCTAAAAATACTCGATTGATTTTGACGGTTCAATGACGATTTAATTAATATATTTAACTAATTATTTATCTGTGGCTCACAAGCTATTAATTACATTAAAATCATACCTACTCACATATTCCTTTATTTCTGATTACAATCAGTTACACACAATGTACTTATTACTATCAGCTGGAAGTGGATTGTCCAGTTAGGTTTTATTTAAGGCTGGGTGTTCGACTTAAGGTAGTTGGTATCTATAATTGTAATAACCATTAAATCATATTTACAAAGGCATGGGCACCATCTGTAATATGGGTGCAGAAATTGGAGCCACCACTAGTTTGTTCCCATTCAATCACCGAATGGCAGATTATTTAAAAGCTACCTCACGTGGTTATATTTCCGAAGAAGCTGCGAAGCACAGTAAATCATTGTTAACTCCTGACAAAGGCAGTAATTATGACCAGGTAATCCTTTTTCTTTGTGCTATTACAATGTTATGTTAATATTTTATTATATTGTGATCAATATAGTTAATTGAACTTGATTTAACATCGTTGGAACCTCATGTCAATGGACCCTTCACGCCTGATCTCGCTCATCCCATTTCAAAACTTGGAGAAAATGCCAAAAAAAACGATTGGCCGGTTGAAATTAAAGTTGGTGAGTCACTTATGAGGAATCTTGTATTACATTTTCCAACCTTTGATATTTAAATTAATTTTTTTTTGCAAATGACCTATTCTTCGAGTAGGAAATGAACGAACACCTCATATAATATAAATTCTTACATTTATATGATGATGGCATTAAAACAGTTTTAAACTCATGGATGAACACTCCAGCTTTCTTAGCTAGTTATATTTTATTACCCATAAAAATATAATGGATATTACCGTGGATCTAAAACCATTTTATCATCATATAAAAATACTAAAATAATATAGTTTTTTTATTATATTAAGTTATTGTATTAAATTTCAGGTCTGATTGGAAGTTGTACAAACTCAAGTTATGAAGATATGGCGAGGTGTGCTACAATTGCAAAAGAAGCAATAGCTCATGGACGTAAATCAAAAATTCCATTTAACGTCACTCCTGGATCTGAACAAATCAGAGCAACAATTGAAAGAGATGGAATAGTATAAAATAATAAAATATTAAATTAGACTTATTGGTAGATATTTTAATTATAATATTGTTCAGGCGCAAACACTGAGAGATTTTGGTGGTACTGTATTAGCTAATGCATGTGGTCCATGTATTGGTCAATGGGACCGTAAAGATGTAAAAAAGGGTGAAAAGAATACCATTGTGAGCTCTTACAATAGAAACTTTACTGGGCGAAACGATGCTAATCCAGCGACTCATGCTTTTGTCACGTCTCCAGAGATGGTAACTGCCTTAGCCATTGAAGCTCGTTTAGACTTTGATCCAACAACCGAAACAATCAAGGGTGCTGATGGTTAGTTAAATTGTACATATTGGCTATTGTCACGATAGCAGCTATACTGTTTCTATAATTTATAATTGTATCGTTGCAATTGTCCAAGGTGTTTCGTTCGTGAAAAGAGTTTCCATTAACTCGTGTTATATTCATATATTTATAGACATAATATCAACTATTTTTAAAGGTAAAGAATTTAAATTGAGCAATCCATTTGGCGACGAACTTCCTCAAAAGGGATTTGATGCTGGTCAAGATACATACCAAGCTCCGCCTGCTGATGGATCATCTGTAAGTGTGGATATAAATCCAAAATCCAATCGTCTTCAACTATTGGAACCTTTCGAAGCTTGGGACGGCAATGATTTTGAAGGCCTTGTTATACTTATTAAAGTATGTTTCACTTAAATAACATGCATGTTATGATTTTATTATTTTTAATTAAGTTTACTTATTTTTTATAACTTTTCAATAGGTAAAAGGAAAATGTACAACTGATCACATTTCTGCTGCTGGTCCATGGTTGAAATATCGTGGGCATTTGGATAATATTTCAAATAACATGTTTTTAACGTAAGTTGTTATAGTTGTTATCATTAAAAAATAAAATAAAATTGTTATTTTCATTATTCCAGTGCAACTAATTCAGAAAATAATGAAATGAATAAGGTAAAAAACCAGGAAACAGGAGAATGGGATGCAGTACCGAACACGGCTAGAGCGTACAAGGCCAATTGTTTACCGTGGGTTGTGTTTGGTGATGAAAACTATGGCGAGGGAAGTAGCAGAGATCATGCCGCTTTAGAACCACGACATTTGGGAGGACGTGCAATTATTGTCAAATCTTTTGCCAGGATACATGAAACAAATTTGAAAAAGCAAGGATTATTAGCCTTGACCTTTGCTGACGCTAAGGATTATGATAAAGTTCAACCAAGTGATAGAGTTTCTATAGTCGAACTTGACCAGTTCGCTCCTGGCAAGGTAAAATAATAATTGCCAGTTTATAATTTTTGCCTACTTCAACTTACTTTATAAATTTTATAAACATTATAAGTTGGAATATCCAATTAATACGATTTATTATTTCAGCCTTTAAAATGCATATTATGTCACACTGATGGAAGTAGTGACGAAATATTACTAAATCATACATTCAACGAACAACAAATTGAATGGTTTAAGGCCGGTAGTTCATTGAACAGAATGAAGCAATTGGCTAATTAATCTGATTGATTACAAATCAATTAGTAAAATCACGCAGTTGACGTAAGTAATTTATACCGATTCAAGTTTAATTAATAATTTAAATAATTTACTTAGTCAATATTCCGGCGTTGAGCATTATGCGATTATCGGTATAGAAATAATTGATAATTTTTATAGATATATTGTTGTTTTTTTTTTTAGAAACGTTTAATTTTTTAAGCGATCGATTAGTATTACGAGTTAATAAAACAGAAATATTTTATATTTTATTAGGGTAGTATACATTTGCAAGTTCACAACGTGTAGTCATTTCAGCAAACAAAAATTACACATGTTTTCAGGCTATGCTTCGCTCAATATGAATTTTTTTTAAAACATTTATTATGATTTAACTTTTTTAAAAGCCACACGGTTAGTTTTTTTTATATTAATAAATATAATTCATATGCCAAAACTAAAATATTTTTCTAAGTATATTGATTTTCGATATAGAAAAATCGAAATTTGGACGAGTAGCTTATGAGTTATACGCATTTAAAATATATATTATAATAGCTTATATTAGTAGGTAGCTTTTATTACGCATTTAAAATATTATAAGTACCTATTATAAATACTTATAACTTATAAGTTGCAACTCATAAACTTATCTTCCTAAAATCAATTTGTGTGTAAAGAAATACTTGGAAAAATATTCTGATTTTAAATATGAAATTAAAACTGTTGTCATTCGAAAAGTAGTATGATAGAAAAATATTATTACGATTCGTTATAATAAAATCCTAAGGAAAAGGAAAATATTTAGGTATTTTTTTGTTTTAAAGAATCTAGGAGTGTTCAGTGTTCAGTGGTGGCCAAATGATATCACCATGGAAAGGATGTGGCTAATTTTTTTAACATACTGTATTTGATCATTAAAATTATATCATTTATGTTTACCGTTTTATACCAATATATGGGTTAATTATTAATTTATTGTATATTACATTGAAAAAATGGGAAGATTCGTCCTCTACTATCCCACTCCCATAATTTGAGAATTGCTAGTTTACATAATTTAATCTACATTTCATCTCGTATTCGTTTTTATATTACTATCGAACTTTTTTTGGTTTTGCTATTTACTTTTTATCTTTGAGCCTGTTTAAAAAGTATTCTCCATAAGAATGATATGTGAAAAAAGTTGTTGTACCCAAAAAATAATGGAACACGTAGGTATATAATATATATAAGGTAAACAGAATTTGTTTTCAGGGTTAATACGCAAAACCCATTTAACAATTATTGTACTTTAATGTAAGATATTGTGTTATTAGTTTAACAATTGTTTGTAATCGTGGGTAACATACGTTGGCGCCACATCTTAGGCTGCTTATACACTGGTTCAATATGTATGTGTGTCTTTGGTGGTGAAAGCCTGAGAACAATTTTTATTCGTGTTTCCGAACAAGCGGTATACAATAAATTGTATGTGTGATTTAAGTTGTCAACCCTGAACACAAGATGTATGTGTTATGCGCATACTGAATGAGTATTACGTTCGTGTTTCTTCTTAATTACAGCTCAAAAAACTATACAACAGTTGTATCCATAGTTTCCACATATTTCATTTTTACAGACAAGACTGTGCTTTAATTACTTTGTTGATACATATACACTGTATACTGTACTTATATTAAATTTGTGTTTTAAAATGACATTGGACGGCGTTAAGTCTTGATATTTGTGGTTAATGGAGTTTGTATACATACCCTTTTAAAGATAGTTTACATTTTGCGAGTTGTCCTTTTATATTTATTATTTGTATTTTTATCATATGGTGGTATTTTATCAAAGTTGAGATTTATTATTTATTTGTTGAACGTTAATATTCTTAAAAATTATCTTTGTTAATATTTTAGTATCATCATGATATTCACTTTTCAAATATTGTGTATACTTTTTCCAGAGAGAGTACACACTGAGCCTGACATAAGTTTTTTCTCTGCATATTCCCAGTTTAATATACTCTATTTATTGTGTCTTTCTTTCTTATAGTGAAACTAGTGTCGGACTCATACTACCTAATTGCCTAACAAAGTCAAAATTATAGATGATTTTTGTACAAATTTTCTCACGTATTTATACTAGTGGCCTCTAGAGGCGGATCTATTTTTCCCAAAACATAAAGTACTGTTTTTCTCCAAAATAAAGTGTTACTACCTTTTCCTCCACACTTTTTTTTTACTAAAATTATTCTTTGCCATTGCTTGCCTACACGAGCGCCACACATACTACTTTTTATTCTACGTTCATCGACCTCTGCAAAAGTAATGGAGGGATCTAAGATGTAACCAAAAGTTTATGTAATACGAGGACCGTGGTATAGATTTCAGAGTATGGTTGTGCAGAGGATATGCCAAGCATTTTTGCTAATTTTTAAAATTATATTTTTATCAAGCCTGCACCGAAAGTTTTGATGATGGTTGAAGTGTTGGAAAGCTATCTTTATCCGTCCAGCTCACGCTAAAGTGGAAATCCCCAAAAGTGCTGGCCGTATGCCCTGCGCATTTACACACTGAAACCTATACCATGGCACTTACAAAACATAAACTTTTGTTTATATCTTTTATTTATATTTTAAGTTCTTTGCATGACGCTTGTTAAACATTTTTGAATAGTGGCACACACGTCGAGCGCCACTAGGAGAAACTCATTTCCCGCACTTGAAACACAATATAGGTACTATTTAATCGCATAGGTAATAAGCAATAAATTGCAATTTTATTTCATTTTTTCTAGTCTAATAATGTTAGACGTTTAAGTTATTTGTTTGAAACTTGTTATCGTTTCTGTAGCATTAAAATTA